>NW_011342792.1:72173-95387 GCF_000735185.1 Notothenia coriiceps | reverse complement strand
GGGGGGGGGGGTCTCCTGTCCCCGGCACAAACACACTGACAAACTGCCTGCGGAAGGCTAGATGTATTTTTTTTTCGTTAACTTTTTTCGGACCACTTATTTAGGTTATAAAATGCATCCACCAAACAATGTGATTTGTCTCCACCTCCCCAAAAGAACAGAAATCTGACAGGGTGTGAGATGTCTTTTTTAGCTGTTCTGTCGTCATTTATAGGGCTGCCCCGAATACCATTTTTCGGGCTCCGGATATTCGATAGTAATCAGCAGCGAATATTCAGCCCACGCAGGGGGCGTAGTAATCAGCAGCGAACCGCTTCAGCACGTGTATTTCGGTGTATTCACGGCATTCATTTTGTTATTCTACAGTATTGTTTTTTTATAGTTATTTGTTAATGTATACAACCCAATTTGTGTTCTTTGAAATTGAAAAGGATATCGCATTGTGTTTGTTACTGCCGTTGTAGTTGTATATATTTTAAGTGTAATTTGGCTTCGCTTCCTATTTATGGACATGCTTTTATTTTGAAGGAGAGTTAGTGCTGTTGACAGAAAGTCGTTGTAGCTATGGAAACAACGTGACGGAGATTAACGGAGAAAAGTAATATCTACATATAAAGACAGAGAAAGTAAACGACAACGTTTATGATTAAGTGTTAGCACCCCCCGAAGAGGCACAAGGTCTTACGTTGATATTGGAGTTTTCAATAAATTCAATTTGGCAACCGCAGTGCAGCTACCAAAAAAACAGAATAACGAAATTGAAACCCGAAAAGTAGGCTACTCCAACGAACGAATATTCGGATACTGCCTTAGTCATTTCCTGCGATCTTCTTCATGCAGTCAGTCAAAATGAATATTAATACGGGCCGTTTCTTTGACTATTTATAGGCAGATATGGGCGTTACGTGAAGCCCGCAAAAGCTGCTTTATAAACGAGGCCCCTGGTAACCTACACTACTTACAACAAGTGGGTCACTAGCTGCGTTTACAGGAAGCTTTTAATTCCACTAACAATCAGGGTAAGAGCCCGATTCAAGTAAGAAATACCTCATGGAAACTGCTTAAAAAAAACATTTCACAAGCTGGTTTAAAACTCATACATGGGTTAAGTTTGATATTTAAATAGGAGCTATAATAATATTTGACTAATAGAGCGAAAAAGAGTACACCCTGTAGCGAGTAAAACTCTAACACAGAAAAGACCCGTCTGCCCCAGAACACCTCCACACACACACACACACACACACACACACACAGCTGCGGGTGTGTGTGTGTGTGTTTTCGGGCTGTGTCTCGCTGTCAGCCACTGGGCTCACAGGGAGGGGGGGCAGGAGCTCAAACAAGCCGTTTAGGACAGAGTGTGAATACACATACTATACAGAGATGCTGTATGAGAAACCAATGTGAGTTTGGAAAATTGCACAATGTAAATGTATTTTAGTAGACCTCAACAATGGAATTATGATCAGTAGAAAAGGCCATGACATGGCCTTTAACTGAATATCTTTGTTGTTTTTTTGTCAATAAACATTTCAAGACATCGCCTTGGATTTTTAGGAACTGGAATTTAAATTGTTTTACTATTTTCTGATTCTATGTAGCTTCATAATAAAAAGGGATCCACATAGGTTGTTGGCTATGTATTTCCTGATTGTTTACTGTGGAGCATTTCAACGGGACACGGTTAAAACCTGCTGTAAATATATTTCAGGGAGTTTCCAGTGTCATGGATCACATTTAGACAGAACACTACATGTTTTCACTGGTTTCTGCGTACATACAAATCTCACCCTTATCCGTGAAAAGACAAATACACTGGGGCAATATCTGTCTTCAAGAGTGAATCTCAAATTCCTGAGGCATTGCAACTCTTCCAGGTGAGCTAGGGTTACGTACATAGACTGTATAGGTTACCTATAATATCCTGAGATATGTATGTAATCCCCCCTGAACTCTCTAATGATCATGTGCTTTATATTGGCCTCTCCGATGGAATTTAAAACAGACCAGCTTGATCTCCAGCCAACAGGAGCCTTGCACTGACTGACTCTCAGCATTCTTGGCTTTTCCTCTTGGTTACAGGCATGGGAGCTTCTTAAGCCCCCCAGTCATCCCCCCACCAACAGAACTTTACAGCCAGGATCAAGTGAGATTTAGTTCACAAAGTGGCCCTTGAGTCCTACAATGGGCACCAGAGTTTCATGTTCTGTTGCAGTGAGCGAGCTCCTGACCTGCTGAAGGGCTCTTGAGCAAACTCACTGTAGGTTTTAGTAATGACCCTGAACTCTGCACTGCCTTTGGGACTGTGGATGGAAAAAAATAAGGAATTCTGGGAGATTTGGATTATCCACAAATCCAAAAAAGTGCTTTAGTCAGCTAAATAACATGGCAATGAATGCAGCACTAGGAACTTATCCTTATCTAACTATTGAGAGTGAGATAACTTCGAATATTTAGAATTTAAAAAATCATGATATTTGGAGTGTTTGTCATTTTGTAGTCTACTTTGTTTGCCTAATTTCAAAATAACATTTCTTTTGTGGAAATTCCTGTCACAGGATTAGCCGCATTGCAAACAAACAGGCTACTCAATCTCCTAAATGAACAGATTTGAACTTAAACAGAAGAAAAATACAATGTTCAAATTAAAATACTATTGTCTTAGTGCAATTTAGACCGTCAAACAAAACGCAAATTAAAAAACACGTCATTTTGTAACGTTTCTGCTACATCCAGACACTGAAAACACAACTTTTGAACCAAAACACTTAACTTTGGTAAAGTGTTCACTCAAATGTAACGTTGAACTTCCCTTATTGTGTTAATTGAAGTACAGCGCAGCGAGCACAAGTCAACTTAAGCACGGTGAGACGAGGAAATGTAGCAAAAAGTGTATAATTTCTACGTTTGCCTTTGAAGTCAAACAACATTTCTTACTTCTGTGTCTGCCAGCAGTCCAGGACTGTTTCGCCATACTCGGGCTCCGGATGATGGCTCTCCCGGCCGACTTTAGGGCATCCATGTCGGCGTGTTGTTGCGTAGAGAGTCGGTGAAGTTTGCTGCTGGAGCCTCACAGGATAAATGCTTTTTAAGCAGATTGCTGATGGCAAGGATGGACTTGTGGTGCCTTCCAGTGCTGTCAGAAATACCGATGTTTACCAGCCCACCCGACAAGAAGACTCCTGATGCGTTTGAGTTCAATGGGACATTAGGACATTAAGGAAATTGTTGAACTCAGCGCAGTGACATAGGCTTCAAAGAAATACCAGGAAACATTCATTTTCATCTACTTATGTAATTATCTTTTTTCTATCTGATTTTTCATTTATTTATTTCCTTTCTATCAGTTTGTTATAGGTAAGGTAAGGTACGTTTATTTATATAGCACATTTTTAGACAAAGAGAGAGGCAATTCGAAGTGCTTTACATCAATATTAACACTTACTAAGAAGACAAAATGTATAGTCATATTACATTTGTTTGTGGAATAACGCTGCTCGGATAAGTCTTGAAAACTTCAAATATACTGGCTTAGTTCCTTCATAGTGTGTTTAAGCATTTGGGAAACTTGCTATTGCATCCAATTTGTTGACAATTATATCAGGATTCTGTTTTTTATTGCACCTGAATGCAGCATACTTTTTGAGATTTTGTATTTTTAGTTTTTGGCAGCCAGTACAGCTACATCATTAATAATAAATAAATAAAAACATTTCCTGTTATTTATTTGTTTGAATTTGTTTCTATTTTCTGTCTTAAAGCTTCAGATGCCATTAGTTTTTTTCTGAATAGGGCTTGTATTGCGTTATCTTGTTGGCATTGAGCAGCTGCAAATATGTACCCAACATTCAGCACATTACGACACACACACACACACACACACACACACACACACACACACACACACACACACACACACACACACACACACACACACACACACGTACTACGTACGTACGTACGTACGTACGTACGTACGTACGTACGTACGTACGTACGTACGTACGTACGTACGTACGTACGTACGTACGTACGTACGTACGTACGTACGTACGTACGTACGTACGTACGTACGTACGTACGTACGTACGTACGTACGTACGTACGTACGTACGTACGTACGTACGTACGTACGTACGTACGTACGTACGTACGTACGTACGTACGTACGTACGTACGTACGTACGTACGTACGTACGTACGTACGTACGTACGTACGTACGGTAACGTACGTACGTACGGTACGTACGTACGTACGACGTNTAATCTAAAGTGGGTTATTGAACCTGAAGCTTGTTGCTTCTGCCCTCCTCGACTACGGTCTGGGAGCCGACAGGAAAGTTCGACTGGCCATCTGTGTGTTGAACTTTCCTGTCGGCTCCCAGACCGTAGTCGAGGAGGGCAGAAGCAACAAGCTTCAGGTTCAATAACCCACTTTAGATTAAATGACTGGAGAGAGGCGAGCTCTTCTTGGGAGGCCGTTGCATTTATTTAGCTGTTCTTCTGTTTCACAAAATACATCACAGATCTCTGTTTTTCTGCTGCCTCGTTTCACTTCCAGAAACATACACACGCTCGCTCACTGTCGCTCTACCATCCACACACACACATGCACAAGCCACACACCTCTCTCTCTCTCTCTCTCTCTCTTAAAGGGACAACGATCTCATCTCACTCTGCATAATCATAACATGTGTGTTCTGGAGAATCACAGAACGGATGATCGTCCTTATTATTATGCCGTTTAAACCAATTATTTAAATTTGCTTGTTAAATTCGGCATNCTCTCTCTCTCTTAAAGGGACAGCGATCTCATCTCACTCTGCATGACCCTAATATCATAACATGTGTGTTCTGAATCACAGAACGGACGATCGTCCTTATTATTGTGCCGTTCAAACCAATTATTTAAATGTGCTTGTTAAATTCGGCATCATGTAAGTTGCGCTGACAGGTCCACACACTGCGAGGCTCCCCCGCCCTCCTGTTGATAGTTGACGAGCGTCAAGCTCCTCGACCCCCCCCCCGATAATTCTCGATCGTTGGCACGCTGATAACAATTTTTTTTTTAAATGGCACTTCATGTCAAAAAGGTTGCCGACCCCTGGTCTAAATAGAGACACAGGGCCACACTGTTGCAGTGTTATAATTACATGTGATAAAGATGGGTATTTTATGTTATTTTTAGCATTCCTACATACATCCTCCTGTGGCTGTACATAATAACTAGAGCACGAAATGTCTATTAATCCGCTGCAAAAATAGCGCCTAACAAGTGCACTACTTTCTTCTGAATAAGTAAAGCAACATACATACAAAAGGGCTTGTTTTTTTAATGTTTACATCTTCAATAGGAACCAACGGGAGTGTTTTATTCATAATATTTGTTGACGATAAGAAAAATATAGAATAACTGCAACCATGGTGTTTGATAGGGGTCATCTAAGCATCCTGAACTCACCCTTTAAAAAGTGGCACGAGCCAAATATCACAGCAACATTCTAAGACTTTACTACCTAAGTTAACCCCAACTAATACATCACACAACAACCCCCCATATCAGAGTGCGGGACGCCCCTGTGCGTGTGTGTGTGCTCACACTTGCAGGTGCCCGATGAGCTGTCCCACGGTGATCTCCTGTGCCACCCGATGGTAGAGGCTGTGGCTGTTGAGGACCATGCTCTCCAAGATGGCCAGAGAGCGCTGCAGGATGGACACGTCCACCATTGGCTGGTTCACGTAGCCTGCAATCTGAAAAGGAATGGAGGAGAAACAACACTGACTTCTGAGGCAATTCAACAAGAGCTTCCTCTGCTTATGAAAACGTACATTTATCTGTGAGAAAAAATTGAATCAAGAGTTGAGAAAGTTTCCCTGAGTGACTGTCAAGGCTACAAAGTTTTCAGAGGAAGTCTAGTCACACACTGCACACACTGATGAAGCTCGGAAAAATGTGGAGTTGCTAAGCAACAGCACCCACTCATTTCCGGCATGTAGGGAGAAAGGTTGGTAAGGTAATTAAATAAAAGTGTATGAATAAAGAAGTGTGGATGTATGCAGTGGGCTCTCTGTGAAACCAATATTTCGGATACAGGAGGAGGAGGAGGAGGAGGAGGAGGTACCTGCTTGATGAAGGAGAGGGAGATAAGGTCCCAGGACACAATGCCGTGGTCCATGAGCTCCAGGAAGGCAGTGAGAGTGAAGGCCAGCATCTCACCAAAGCTGCAGGAAGCAGAGAACAGTTAGTGGTCCACATCACCTGACCAGGTCTCAGTGGATGTGTGAGACTTTCTCATCATCATCTTCTTGATGCAGTAGGTTTTATAAACTAATTAAAAACATTTTGTTACCAGATATTTTCTTTAAATGATAATAAAACATACACCTATTAAAAGGTGGAGTCTGGGATTATAAACCATTACCCTTTTTTGTCAAACTCATTGATTACCTTTTTTACAGTCCACACTGTAAGCTCCGGATATGTATGATTACATATATCCATATACGATTAATCAATATGTGGACTGAAGCAGAACATTTTGCAAGACAAAAACATGCTATGATATATTGAAAAGATCATCTTTCTTCAGTACCTTTTGACTAAGAACAAAGACAACTACAGACTGAACTGTTTGAGCGTTTAGTTTTTTTGAACAATAAATATAAAGAAAATGCTTTTATTATTCATTTATAGAGACATGGGGAGAGAAAAACCATGCAACCACTTTTCATTATTGTAAAAGAAAAATATTGATCTCACTGGGTGCCACTCTCAACAAGACGTGCCAGAGTCCCTATGCCCTCCATGTTGATGAACTCTGCTGCAAAGGTTGGGTCTGCGGACAGCTTGGCGAGTTCTTTCAGAGCCTCCAGCCGAGCATCAATACCGTGAGACTGGATCCTCTCCAGGAGCTGGCGGGCGGCACGAGCCTGTCCAACACAGAAAACATCCATTTTATAAGTTTACCTCACCCTCACATTCATTCATTCTGAATTATGATCTTAAGGATTTGCATCAGTGCATTCTAAAGTAGCTATAATACATGTTAAAATATTACAGTTAGTAATTTTTTAGAGACCGACTATTTCTTTGTAATCCAACACTGCGTGCCAGAGGTAACTTCTCTCAGCCTTTTTGCACTTCAAGAAAAAGTTTGGTTAAATTAATTAAATGTGACTACTCAGGTCAACATGTTTGATGAAGGCTGTGTGATATACGTGTAACCTGATATCGTTTAAGGGTTCATTGATGGGAATCTGGGCACAGAGCATTGATAAATAAATATTTTCTCAGATTATGTTGCAGGCAATGTTGGGCTAAAAAGTCAAGCAACAAAAGTTGTAATGAATCTGAATTATTCCTTAAAAACAGCTTAGTGCAAAGTGCATCGACAGCACTTAGTTGTGTGTTTTGGCGGTGGAGGCATGAGATGCTCCCACAGTGCATTTGGGAGAAAGGGTGGGATTAGGCGGAATATATTATCATACATTATTATTGTGAGGGCTTGGAGGCTGGTGTCAACCATGGCAAATCACATCAACCTCTTTCTTTCTCTAAAAAGCAGTGCTCTCCCACATCATGTGCTGACAGCAGGTTATGGAGCACCGACACTTGCAAAGCACAACAAGTTTGCCTGCACACAAGGAGAGTTTGCTGATGTTCTTTTCAAGTCTTTACAAAAGAAGAATGAGATACTTGATGGGGGAGGAAATACACTCATTGTAAAAATAGCTCACTAGCTTATGTGAAGTAAATTACAATTTCAAAACTAGTACAGACACAACTGAGCGGGAATAAAAATAAAACAGACTCACAGGTGAGATAGCTAATCGAAGGATCGTCCCGTTCTTGATTTCACTACGGCTCTGAAAGATAATCAAGGAACAATATTTCCAAACGTTCAACACTGATTTGAAATGCCATTAACACAAGCCTTGGAGGAAAACGTTTAAGCTCACCTGCTCCGTGATATAAAGCTGAGGGCCATCAGCATAACGCAGAGCAAACTGCTCTGAGCCGGATAAAGACCAGCTGAGGACGAGGACAGAAAGAAAACATTAAGAAGGAAAATTCATATGGAAACTAAAAGAAGCAGTAGGATATCAAATAAACGTGAATGAACAAACAAAATTCAGATCCTGCATTTGTATTTACACAAGTGGCAAAACTAAAAGACTGTGGAGGAGAATTATTCAGTGGGTGTAACACTGTAACAGTAGCAGTTATGTGCAAAGAATTTCCAGTTTGAAATGAAAAAAGGAGGCAGTGGGTAGATACAGCAAAAAAGGTGGATGGGTAAGTTTAAAAACTAGAAGTACACGGCAAAAGAGCAGATAAAATATCTAAAGACAACAGTGAAGCACAAAACCACATGTTGAGACACACGCAGACATGATGATACATATAACATAAATTCATAATGGGTATTTAAGTAAGGTATAAACGGTCAGATCGTATGTCTGTGTGTGACCCACTGAAGTATTACACAACTTTACATGTGCCTGATTTTGTAATTTAGTTATCAAACAGAGAGTCAGAGACAATACAAAATATCAGGAAAATATGGAAATGTGTGGGAGTTCGGCTTACCCATCACAAACTTCCCGTATTATTGAGGACAAAGCTCTTTTCTGCAAACAGGAAGAAAACTCAGCATTACTCATGCCTTTCACATTCAAAACAAATCAAGAACAATATCCATCAATAATTATTGTTCTGAAGGTTTAATTTAGTCATTAGAGGCAGATTGGAGATTTGTCATGATGTCAGGTTTTTAGCAGATACACACCTGGTCCATCTCTATTAGCTGAGCATTCGCACCAGGCCATTCAATAGCCACCTTCACGATGTCGACTGGGGGCGGCATGATGTATTTTTGCAGTACTCTACACAGGAAAAAAATCATTAGTTTTATCCCTAACACAACTTCTCCTGTTGGACAGTATTCAACACCAGTCGGGAAAATGTGTTATGACCTGTGTACTTCACTTGAACACAGAAATACATTTTAATGTGACATTAGTGCCATTAAAATGATAAATAATAAATCATGTTTGACACCTCACCAGTTCAAATGGAATATACGTTTTATTTTTTAGAAATCATTGCTTTTATTACTTTATTCACACTATGTCAATATGTTTGGACCCCAGCCAAATAAAAATCTAAAAATACATTTTTGGATTTCAGTCTGACGATTGATTAACTTCAAAGGACACGAAATGAAGGTTATACATCACCTAATGGAGAAGCTTTGAGGGGGTCAACCACTCTCACAACTGTGCTGAATAAACCGCTGAGTCAGCTCCTCTGTGAACACAGAAACCCACACAGCAGTCGTGTCAGTGAAAAACTTTTTCTTAAAACCCAAATGCTCAGTTTGCTCCATCCATGCATTTCTCTCTGAACTGAATCTGTCAGTAAACGGATCAATAAGCATGACTGTTTTACTGAACCACCCACACACACACACACTGAATGTGTCTAGTTTTCTGCCTACTGGACTCTGGGTTTGCCGTGCTTCCTGCCTTTGACAAGTTGTTATTATTATTTCCAATGAACATTACAAATCAAACAAAGATGCTGAATAGAAGTTTACCCCAGTTGTGTAAAATATTTCTTCATCAACTTATTCTTCAAACATTTTCCTTTTTAGTGTTAAATGTCAGATGTGTTCCAATTGCGAAGTTTAAAGGAATCAAAATGGATTTCTGTAGTGGGGAAACAAAAAAAGACAAACCTAATATGCAACACAGCTTTTTAATGGACCTATAGTCTACCCTCTAGTGCTGCCCAATGTTAGCTTATCGCAGATACATATTTGTTGGCTGCTAAGTAAAGAAACTGCAGAAATGAAGGCCAAGGATATGTCTGAGGTCATTTATAAATATCTCGCTCAGTTCTAATCAAAACAGTATTTTTTAAGGTATATTGTTATCAGGCTTTTAAACTCCTATATATGTAATCCTGTATATTGAAACAGGCACGGCTTTAAGCCCGAGTAGAAATCCAAGCACTGTTCAAGCTCTAGATGTTTGTCAAAGATAATATCACTATTTGTTATCACCGGCCTTGAAGAAACAGGTTCCACAGATTTATTACAGTGTCTTCGCATTTGCATTTGAGCAATGAATAAATAAACTCACAAATAAATCATAGGAACAGCATGCTCCAAAAGCTGTGCAGAGATAGCTTCAGCTTAAAACAAAATGGAATACATGTACTGTTTTGCTTAACATCTGCTCTCAAATTACACTTTATTGCAAACTCTTATGTGGATTACATATTTGTACAAATGCAGTTCTTAAAACAGTTTGATTAGAATCACTGCAAAAGGACACATATTTACCAAAAAACAGTCCCTGTGTACGTCTGTGTGTTACGTCACGCTTAATTTGACTGGTGCACTGACGCTTGTTCAACTTGTTTCTTTATTTGCTCTTCAATTCAAGGGTGGTGGTATGAGGTCAAGGAAACCCACAGCATCTGGTCTTTGGCAACAGAAAGAGACATGAAGAGTCAAAACATGTTACCATGTTAGTACATTTCTAGCACTGCAGCACAGTGTTTCTCAGTCTGTCTGACTATATATATGTTTAATTTGCGTCAACAATGGCTCTGACGTCTGACTGGTGTTATTTGATCATTTGTAAAGAAATATCATATTTTGCTCTCATACACACGTTTTTTCTTTTGGGAAAACACACTCAGTTCAGTTGTCTCTGAATCATTGCACTGCAGCTGTCATTTCTCAATATGAAGAAATCTCAAAGTTAGAATAAAAAATTCAGCTGTAAGATTAATTATAAGCATGCCCGAATCCTTTCATTTAAAAAACGTTACATAACATGATCATTGCATATTCTACACATCATTTGTCACAAACTAATAGAAGAGTATCGGAACAACAACAAATGAAGTTGGATACTGCATAATGCAATAATACAGAGGGAAAACTGCAAATTAATTTCAGATTCCAGCCAGCCATCTGATGAGAGACTGCACTGCCTCCGCATCTTCAAGCAGACTGCCCAACACATCACATAAATGTGTGATCTCATAACTTTCTGAAAAGTTCTTGTAATAAAAACATGTTTTCCACAAGTTCTGGAGCATGTTTTTTTTTACGAGTAATGATACATTTTGCCAAAAACATTACAAGAAGAGATTAACCATGTGTTTCCTCTATTAGTGAGTTGTGGAATAATTGACAATGCAGCTTCAATTTGATTGTTTAGGTTGCCAACATTAACATGCAGTGAAATGTAATGAACATCAAGTAGATAATTCAAGATGTCATATGTTGTGGGGTTTTCTGTCGTATTAACTTGCTTAAATTAAATGTTACCATGAAATAATATTTCCACACATTAGTTTGCGTTCCCATGAAGCTTTGGGTGCTCAACAAGTTTGAAATACAAACTTGTTTAAATGCTCTCTAAAACAGTTTGTGTCAACTATGAAAAGCCATTTATCACAGACCTTGCAACTCATTCCATACAATTGTAACTATTGTGGAATTGAGTATTGACCTAAATAAGGCTTCTGATAGCTACTGTAAGTTAAATATTAGTGTTACTTCTTTACGTTTTTTTTAGTTCACACAGCTTGCACAGGAACGCTTTCACTCCAGTAGCAACACCTTTGACTTGATTTGTTCCACAGGATTGAGGCTCCTGCTCTGACTGCCTCCTGTCACATCTGTGCTGTCAGATGACATTAATATCACATGTTGAGCAACACTGGTCTCTGAAATGTTGGTGCGGATGTGTTCACCACTTGCTATTGGTTTGTGAACTTTAACTGTATATGGTGAGTAAATTGCCTGTAGTCCTGACTCCTTTCTCAAAAGTTGTTTGACTTATACACAACTCTTTCCTATTTCATGCGTTCAGTTTGCAGTTTTATTTGACTAAAACAAAGACTGTAAAGTATGTCTATACTTTGCTTTTTAAAAAGAATGTGTCCAGCCTAAAGCGTGTCTGCAGGAAATTGAGCAACAAATAGTCTACAGTTTATCAAAACAGTTCGTTTTCTACACATCATGGAACAAGTATGTATCAAAATAGCACTCTTTCCACTGCTTTATCAGTAACAATAAACACTAGATTTATTTGTGCACTGTAACCAAACTCACCCAAAAAAGGTTGTCTGTTAGTAGCTGCTCACCATTTAAGGTTTGTGATTTTTCTTCTTTAGAAGTATAGACATATTAGATACAATCGAAGTGCCACATTTAAAGTTATTGAACCTCAGATTCTGAAATGTCATTTTTGTGTTTGAACCCAATCAAAAAGATTTCTGTTCTTACACATTTTGAGACTATCTCGGCTGTCCTGGGACTGCTCACTCTCTGTCCCCCCACTCCAGATGTTTTGGATCTGGATATTTCCAAGTCTCCATGGTGGAGAGGAGGTTGTGATCCCAAGTTGCTTAACATCCGCCCTGATTCAAATTCTCAATTGTTATGCTTACAATCTTTCCATACTGTAATTTTTTACTTTATTGGCCTTTTCTGTGACACATGTATCTATTGCTCACCTATCCTGGGAGAAAGATCTCTAGCTAATTGTTCCTCCTGGGGTTTCTTCTCTTTCTTTTTTGGAAAGTAGGCCTACTTGTCAGAGTGGAAGTGAGCCAGCTTGCAAAAAGCACTTGAACTGACACACCTGTTGTTATTATTATTATTATTATTATTATTATACAGTCTGCTTTTCCTGGGATGATACTTTTTTTTTGTCAGGGTCGGATTAAAAGATTTAGGGACCAAAGGCAAGGCGACATTCCTAGTTTCTCAAATTGGGAATGTTGGGCTTGGCATTGTTAGAAGAAAAGCTCAAAACCTTTATGTCTGAAATAAATCTATGATAAGTAACACTTTCAACTCCACACAACACAAGTCCTGCATTTGTGTTCAAGGTTGAGCTTTCAACTCTAATATAATGCGTAATGGATTAATGTATTACGAAGATCCCATTAAATTGTTATAGGCTACTTTAGGAGTACAATCTTAAACTTAATCAGTCAGTTACATTTCTGACAGGTAAAAGTTGTAATGCAATGCTGTCATTTGAAGTAAAAGTAGAACAATAGGCCTACGTTGAGTTGCATATTTTGTAAGTGCTTGGTTACTTTACATATCATACCTTTCAGTTGGGGGGCACCAGGCAGTTGACTGGTGGTAAAGTCTGCCCCTGTTTTGGTGGCTCAGTGCAGCTGCTTGCTGATGGCAACTGCAATACTAAATGATGGGAACTGTTTTCTATCCGTGACACTGTTGTTTCCTTGAAATATGACTGGTAATAACTGGTATATGACTGGGTACTGGTGTTCTTTACTGGGAGGCTTTAACGGAGACCACTTCAGCAAGTGATCTGGCTGAATGTGTGCTGCGGTGGTAGCATAGCAACAGCGAAGGGTCTGAAAAGAGACCCCACAGTGTGTCTGAGAAAAGACAACTTTTTCTGTCCCCCACCAGCCACTTTCACCGCGACCCGGATGTTTCTGGCGCCATTTTACTATTCTTATAATGTGGTAAGGGGCTTCTGTCTGCGCTGCTTCAAATAAAAGATGAACACATGCAGGCTGTGAAGCTCCCAACTTTTACGATAGCTAGTTAGCTAGCGTCAGTAGAATATGCAAAGTGGCGCCCCCTTTGGTTAAACGATGCTTATTATATGAGGAGTTTTCCGTTAGTGGAGAAAAACTGCAGTTTTCCTTTAATCCCCTTTCTATAAAAAACCATGATTGGATCTAGACAAATGTACAGGCCATTTGCATGCAACGCGACAACAGTCACCCACTCGCATGTAAGGAGACGGACCTTCTTTTGGCTATCTTCTCCAGGTGTTTGCAGTCACCGTTAATACAGTCAAATGCTTCATGCATCATAAACTCATAATAAAAAGGTTTAAGGCCTGATTAGATGTGATTGATCAGCCTAGGCTGGAACTATGGTAACCACAGGGAGCTGATGCAGAAACGGCAGCAACCTTGTGATGTTTATCGAAATCAATCACAGCCCGTCATAGTGTCGGTGTATCAAACAGGGACTAACACAAGACAGCACTGCCTCTTGATAATATGTGTGAGAAAGTAACATTTAACAACGATACTCACTTGCTTTAACGGTCAGTAGCAACGTTATTCCTCAGAAGGCGACCAGTGTTATTCAGTCATCCAGCCAGTCTCTGCCTGCCCCTCCATTGCAGTCATGATGCAGCCAGTCTCCCGGCGGCTGTCCTGAAGCTCTCAGGATATACTTTAAAACGGCTTTATGATTTTAACTCAAGCCTAGTTGCTATTGTCGATGCCCAGTGTCATCAGGCCACCGATGATGCTCTATCTCTTTCCCTCTCTCTACAGAGAAACACTTTTGGAAACGAGACACTATTCCACGCCTTGTAGGCGGGACACAATGTAAATGTCACCGTCTGCTAATGAGGCAGCCCTTCTTCATCTGATAAATAATGCACTCAAACTGACATCTTCCGCCGAACCAGACCGGTATACAGCGATTATAATACATCACATCAATCCGTACGCTATATTTGACTTATTACTCTTTGACAGGGTTATGTGTGCAAGTCTCAATTAGACATCTCACTACACAAAGAACATGGCTATTAATGTATGATATAAGTTTTCCATTTTCTCTTATGCTATCACATTTGTACAATTGGTTGTACCATCCAAACACAAACCAAGACAACCTATAGCTGAGAGAATCAATACAAAAAGATATGTAAAGTATGAGGTCGATTTTGTTTTAAATTATGGCCTGGTTAGTTTTGCTTAAATAATAGTTACACAAATGAAACCTCTGTGTTATTACTGTAGCATAACACAAAAACCTCCTAGAGATGCATATTGAATTTCAGAGCCTTCGCGAGAAATGCTCGTTCATTTCTCTTTCCCTTGCCTGTAGATCTTATAGATCAAAATGTCATTAATTCTGAAAAACAAGGGCAGATTTTTGTTACTCATGAAAACGTACTTACTTTATGTTTAACCCACATGACCATGTTGTGTATCAAGACCAGCAAAAGATTAGAATCTGCACCACATAGACGGATGATGGCATTCACAGCACAATACATCTTTATTGAACACAGAAACCATGTGTACAGGAATAATATCCACAGCCTCAACTGAATAGGTAACAGTGGCTCACTTCATGGGATGGCTGCTGGTGAAACTGGAAGGGGCCAGCAGACGACTGCACTTAAATTCACTGAGGAAACCACTTTTGAAAATCAAACAACAGCTGAATGTATTTAGCTCCACGTTACAACTCATGCATGACATCAAAAATAGTATTTCTGACATAATAGTTTCATCAACAAACATGGACATACCCAATCAAAAGTGTTCGACAGGCACAGAAGCTGAGTCAAACTGCTGCTCTGGAAAGTTACGTTTAGAATGAGCTTCAGATTACGTGAGGTTTATAAAAAAATAAAAATTAACATCACCTTTTATCAACACCATCTGGATGCATTACAGTCAATAACACATTCTGCAGTTTATCTGTAGATCAAGTGTACCAATAACCCCAACAATCACCAATAAAATAATGATGGTACTTCAGAACTATAAGCTCTGTTACAGATTTCAGACAAGTGGCTGTTCAAATATTTCCCTTTTTGAAAACTTGAGATATCACAGCACAAGGTCTTTCATCCATGTCCTGGCAGTTTATGTTTTGTCATGCCATTGTATTATTAAATTGAAGAACAAGAAAATAACTGAAATAAAGCTCAATGGTTTAGGAAAGGCTGAGGGTAACAATACATATTTGATGGTCATTTTCTGACACGTACACCTCACTGCATCAGACACACAAGCAAACTGGCATCAGTATCAACATGAAGCAATCACAGCTGTGCAAGGTTTTTAAACACACGACCATACATGAAGGTTCAGCGGCACAAATGTTGCTGAAGTGATCTTTTTTTTAACATCACAACATGTCACTGAGAACACACCAACATGTAGACCGATCTGTGAAGCTTTGCCTCAACACACACGACAAAATGAACCACAGCAAAGCGTTAAGATGTACATCAACACAATGCTAAAAAGTTTAGAAACAAAGAATGTTCACTTTACTAAACTCGGCTGTAAACTGAAGACGTCTTAGAGGTAGGAAATGGGCATGGAAAATGTTCCAGGAATAATCATTCGCCCGTTAAAACCGGTGTTAATTATATATTATTTCTACGAATCATGAGGCCCAATAGGTTTCTCCTATAGAGAGTTACAGCAATATCTTATAACGCCCTAATAATAAAACAATCCAGCAGCTTTATTGCACTTTATGAGCAGTTCATAATTAATTACTGTCCGTTGATTACATACAGTGATATAATCTGTAGTTGTAAAATGTCTATCAAATTGACAAATATAGACCAGATCTGCAGATGGCATTGGTAGAAGTGTATTTAAATGAGAATAGATGACACTATTTAGTGGTTTGCATCATTATAAAGACTAGGTTAGGTTATTACACATATAGGCAAATTAGACTATGTAATACATTTGCAACACCTTATGTTATACGGGATTAAAGGCCACATAGGGAAGTGGGTTCTGCAAAACTGTCCAAGTTCTAAAGCTCGACAGCTCGTTTGACACGAGAGGTTTGTTAAATACCAAGTTTCACACCGATTAAATTCCCACTTGTTAAAAAACATTTGCATTTACCATGAACAGTGTGTGTGTGTGCAGCTGCCATTTCAGGGACTAAATTAATTCATCAGAAGAAGAGCAATGACATCCAGCGTGTAATGAGCTTCATTAACATTACATCCAGAATTGAGATGTTAGTACAAGTGTGAAGACAACAAATCCTCACGATACATAATAACCAAGGTGCTGCATTACAACAGATGCAGATAACTGATCACACAGAGTTGCTTCATATGAGATGACATATACAAAGAGCAGTCGGTTCAGCTGAGGTCACAAGTCACAGGCTCACAAGCAACACCATGCAGGTAACGTTAACACAGTCTCCTGTTATTTAAACACAACCTACACACTCCAATACGGTCAATACAGAATATTAACCTGCAATGAGAGACTTTTGCATGTTATTATCTACAATAAACTGTCTATATACTCTTTAAACCCAAATTGTTTAGATTTTTTTTTTTTGCATCTTGAAAACAAAAATTCTAAAAATGATTGATTAAAATGTCCAACAAATGGGTTTCATTATGAGACATTATTCACTGTGCATCAGCTGGATTTGTAATAGGTCTGTGTGAACGTTAATTTGAACGTTTTTATTTAAATAGTATGAGCCAGCTTCATGGTCAGAAAAAGAACATGTGATAACTTGCTCAATGTTGTGGTATAAAGTACAGTACTACTTAATAAATAAATATCTCTGGAGGAGTTGCATAACAAAAAACAACCGACAATGATGTTGCGGATGTGCTTAAAATAGTATTTTGCAATAAATGCGTAACTGGGAGTCACAGACAAGTCTAGAGCTGTTGTTAATAACAGACCGCAAGAAAGTAAAATCACAATTTGTATCGGCTTACCAAAATTAGTTGAAGCAGGTTATTTATGTTATACTTCAAACGTCCATATTGAGCAAGAACAGTTTTAAGTCCGACACCAATGTGACACAATTCACATTTTAACCAAAATAAACTTAACCATCTTACAATTGGAAAGGGGGCAATTATTTATAAACTCTATTTGTGTAGGACCCAATAAATTCAACTTTTGGGCATCCTGTCTATATTCTGGTCTCAGTAACATGATAACGTATCAGCAGCCCTCTGCTTTCAAACCCATTGACTATTTGCACATTTTAACCCCAGAAGTGTTTATAATAAAATACTATACAAAAGGTAATTAAGCTCCAGGTCATTACAAATTAGATTATAACATTTCCCTTTTACATATCCACTCCGATTGGATTAGAGATCAAATTAGTTACAGTGGTTATTCGTTCCTTTTATTGAATATAACACTGTTGATTCAATAATGCACAAAAAATGTGCAAACGGTCCAGGGGAAGAAGACATCACATTTGATTGAGCAAACATAAAATCATGCCATGAGTGTTTAGTCAATCATACTGTATTTACAAGGATTTACATTTACAAGGATTTTCTCTGCCATGCATTGTTTCTTTATCTGGTGAATTCTGAACCAGTTTCATTAAACCATACACTATGAACACTGGATTGTTCACCAGGGGGAGAGTAAGTCATATTTTTAGGGAGCCCAGGCAGAAAATTATGATCATATCTAGACTGATTTATTTGTAATTCCTTTTGAGGACGGTACTTTACAATACAATAAATGACTATAAGTCTGTAAAGTTGTATTTTTTTAAGAATCTTACTCTCATGATGAGCTCAACGTAGCCCCGAGCCTCATTAATTGCTTCCTGGGTTTATAATAAATATATTTTGAATGGATTTACAGGTACATTTACTCTGCTTTTTCCCTAAAGGTGCCGGTGAGAAGAACAGAGAGGGGGAAACAGGGAAAATACCAGAGTGGGGTTGAAGGAGGGGAGATGTACGTTTGTGAGGTCACTACCAGTCTGCATTATCCCAGGTCTCCTCGGCAGGTTTTGTGGGACTCTTCTTCGTCTTACCCTCTGCGTTCTCCCAGTTGTTGTCCCAGGCTTCCCAGCTCTCCTCTGTGCTGTGTTTGTTGTTGGACGCTCCCTCTGAGCCCCAATTGTCCCAACTGTCAGAGCTCTTCTTTGCAGAATTATCTACGTTGGTCCAGCTGTCACTGCTGGGGGATTTCTTGGCCTTTAAGGAGTTGCTGCTTCCAAAGGTTTCCCAGAAGTCCTTTGCGACAGGCTGGGTAGAACTGCCCTGATATCCCTCAGTGGCATCCATGTTCTGGTAGCTCTCTCCAGTAGACCTGAAGACAAGCAAAACATGTTTGAATAGTTAATGTCGCTTCGCATCAAGTCACGCAGTACAAAACATGTTGGATGTGGGAGATTTAGAATTGTATCAAGTTGTTGTCATTACCCATCCTCCGTTTTTCCCACGAAGAGATTAGTCAATTTGGAACCAGCTCCCTGGACCTAAAGAACAGAAACAGTTAGGCTAACAATACTTTGACGCAGTTGAAGTGTTTTTAGAGATTGTGTTAAAAAGAAAAACATCTTAACAAAAATGTAATACAAAAGTAAAAACTAGCAGTCATAGAAGTGATAACAAAAAGGAAAATAATTACCACAAATACATAAACATTTCTAGTTTTTGTAACAACAGTTTGAGGTGGTAATAATAAACTGAAAATAGATATTTCTAACACTTTACACCGGATTAGTTGACCACAAAGTACTCACCACCGAATAAAAAATGGCAGCAAGAAAAACAAGAGGTGACAGTGAGTTAGAAATATTCAAACATTCATCATCATAGCAAAACCAGTCTCCTTGGAGGGCTAGGACCTCTGCAGTTTTTGGTTATCTGCCCTAAGACCCCCCATGTATTTTAACTGTTGGATTAAAGCTGCTGTTCCTGAATCCGGAGACTGGTTTTGCGTCTGTACGGCGTGGCAGAGGTCTGCCCCCCCCTACCTTGTTTGCCAGCCCGGTGATGCCGAGTGTCATTTCATCTATCAATTTGCCATCTTTTACCTGAATGAGTCAAATGTTTATTAAAAACGTATAATGTCAAAAATGTCCATTCACACATGTTTGTCTAAGGTACATGTAGCTAGCAGCAGTTTGGTTTTCCATTGTGAGAAAAGGATTGGTTTTGTTAATAATCATTGATAATCAATATGAGAAAACAACATTTTGTTTGAGTCCAACAACAAGTGATTCTTCCCAAGAGGAAATAAGGCCAAAGTTAAGCAACTGAAACCAGAGACTAAAAGCATTGTTACAGAAGAGCAGAATATTGATACCTCAAACCATTAATGCCAACTGTACATTAGAAGACAAAAACATTTAGTTTAAAACTCAACCTCCATCAATGGCTTTCCCA
The DNA here is from genome assembly GCF_000735185.1 of Notothenia coriiceps. Lineage (NCBI taxonomy): Eukaryota > Metazoa > Chordata > Actinopteri > Perciformes > Nototheniidae > Notothenia > Notothenia coriiceps. Next base: position 75,401 of record NW_011342792.1, on the reverse strand, counting down.
CTTTTCATCAATTAAACCAAGATAGAAACCCACTTCCTGGATTTTGTTTTCTTAAAGCTTAACAAAACTAATTTCACCATATTAAAAGACTGATCCAGGAGCTGCTCTCTTGACTGGGTTAGAGAAGTATTTTGGATATAACTCACCATGATCCTCAGGGAGTGAGACATATTCATTACAGTATTGTGATGCAACAGCACATTTTGCAAAGCCAGTAAGCAATTGATTGTCAATTGAAGAGCTCCAGATTGTGTCTTTTAATGTTTACCAAACTTTATAGAAGAATCATTTTAAAAGCCTTGGAGCAAGACTTCGGCCAAATATGTTTGCAGTGATCAGTCAAGCTCGACTTCAAGTGCAAAATGTATATCAAATTAAGACTTGTTTTTATGTAATGGAAATTACATTTGGTTAACATCTTTGTATAAATATAGATTTGGCCCAGCACAACAGGATTTGCATGTTTAGTGTAAAGGCTCATGTTTCTGATAATCAAAAAACACATTAGTGGCTATAATATATTCAGTAAATTCACCTTGCGATACTTCAAATCCCAAAAACCAACTGCCTTGAAATGACAAAGACTTTGGCTCATAAAAAAGGGTTTAATATACATTTGAGCGCGGTGCAGTCACTGTGTGGAAAAATCCACATTGACTCACATCCGCTCCCATATAAACAGTTCACAGCTTTCTGCAAATCCCATTAATGAATCACTAACTTGGAGAAATAAAAAGAGTGTTATTTTTAAACTGCAGTTTTTGTCTTTTAATTTCAGCTGGCACAAAGCAGATAAACTGGCACAGACAAGCAGTGTAGAAAATAGCACATTCACATCTGAAGCCGTTTTTGTCTCTAAAGCACTAAAGCCCACCACCAAATCAACAACTTCAAACATCAATGTTACCTTTTCTTGTGTGGGTTTGATAACATTCTCATTTAATGTCTGTCCTAACTCTGTAGCCTAGTTGGAAGTGAGAGAGGAGAATGCACTTGAATGAAACAGAGTTTAACATTCACACAGTAGAGCAAGACAATGAGCTGCTTGTTCTGCAGTAGCATGAAGTGACTGATCATTCCCATTCAACATGACACTGAACAAGCACTAGAGGGTGTAATGGGTCAAAGGAATATGCATCATCAGTGCAGAGCGCATATCTTTTCTGTGTAGTCTGATGAAACACTAAAAGCTTTCAATTGTAACTTCCAAAATCTCTGTTGTTTACTCAACCTCCTAAATTCTGCATAGCAACATGCTGCATAAAGGTTATACAAAACATATGTTATGTTGATTATTCTTCTTTCTTTATGTATACGAAAAATATTGAAAAGTAGAGCTACCATCCTGCCAAATGTTGCAATGCATTCATTGTAATAAATACCAACTGTAATTGTATTTACATACCATTACACCTCTAAGGCACATAAGCAGTCAACACAAAACTCATGCATGAATTGAATAGCCACTACCAAAAGAGTTTATGGAAAAAACATATCCATATTAGGGGTAAAGGCAATCACTATCCCTCTGTCTTTCACAGGTTATCCATTAACTCAAAGTACAGGCACCAAGAAAAACACAGTATATTCAAGCAGAAGCATGTGAAAATTATCATTTTGCAAAAAATATTCAATCAAAACTGACAAACTAACAAAATGAAAGAAAATGTGTAATGTGTTTGTTGAAAAAAAAAAATGATGCGGGATAAGCGCCATGCACCTATTATCTGCTTTACCGGTTCTGGGGGTGCTTTATAGCCCTTTAACTACATCCAGAGAAGGCAAAGAGATATTGAAGTAGTAACACAGTTATTGCAGCTTTAAAAATGTACATTATATGGTTAAAGATTTACAAAAGCTAAAGATATTACTCAAAACAGAGAGAAAAGGTCAGAGGAAAACTTTATTAGCAGTACTGGTAACAGGTAACCCATGCTTATATTCATCTTACCTTTAAGGTTGCTTGGTTTGCCAGTTTAGATGTCTGTAAGAGGGGGAATAGACAGATATGTGAATTGATTTATTCTGACACCAATTCATTACAGCATAAAAACAAAACAGTATTTATTGCTTGACTCTACTCACATTATCTTTAGCGATAGTAGCAATCTTGCTAGCTCCGACAGCGAAACTGCTCCAACCCTGCAAAAGAATAAACACATTTCCAAAGAGGGAAAAATACACGGCAGGAAAAATCTGACAAAAGATACACAGCATGACTCACTGAATAAATAGAAGTCATGGCATTGTTGATGAAGTCATCCTCCTTCTTCTCTGGGGTCACGGTGTTGCCAAAGCCAACATACCGATTCTCTTGGTTGCCACTGTAGCCCCCTCCGCTGAAGAGGCATACGAATATATATTTTAAAAAAACAGATAATTGAAATCAAACAACATTATAATAATAAAGTGAAGGCTCTCACCTCTGATATGAGTTAACATCATCACTCAGCCAGTCTTCAAAAGCTTTGTCTCCGGGTTTCGCTGAGCTTTGTCCCGGTCCTCCAGAGCTGTGTGAAACATGAAATAACTGCTTTAAAACCTGTCGTGTAGTGAGAGCGTGTAAAAGAAAAAAAATCCATCACTCTTACCGATGAGAGGATGAAAGGCCGGCATTGGGTTGAAGAGATGTCCAGTTTCTGGCCGAGGACGTCTCAATGGACCACTCCTTACCCTCTGCTATGGTTGCAACCTGTCATACAGAGTTTGTACATTTAAAATCAAGTTCCTACAAACAAGCAACCTCAGGGTCTGAACGTGATAAGTAAAAACACAGAAGTGCTTTACACTGGCATTCTTTCTCATAGCCAGCAGGGGGCAATTCCTCAGTTTGCACAACACATCTTCAGTCAATGAGAGTTTATGGTCTCAATAGCTCATTTTGAATCTTGTACATATACTATGAGGTTCATTTTGTAAACGATGGTCCCATTTAGAATAATACAGATGACCGATATGGAGGTCAATACCAATGTGTTTAACTTTTAGTCATTTAACCCTTTCACAGTGTCAGTTAATGATAGGGTTGCCAGATACTGACCATGATCAAAATCGATTATTCGGCAGCCCTGGCGAATAATAATCGATTATTCGACCGACCCCGACCCCCCCCCCCAGCGCGGGAGAGAAAATAAAAAACTCAGACAAAAGGAATTCCGTTGTTTGTTTCATTTTACTTCCTTTGGACTTGTAAGTTCGAAGTAGTTCCACGAGGAGGAACTCTTTTTA
>NW_011342792.1:70764-72158 GCF_000735185.1 Notothenia coriiceps | reverse complement strand
GTGTGTGTGTGTGTGTGTGTGTGTGTGTGTGTGTGTGTGTGTGTGTGTGTGTGTGTGTGTGTGTGTGTGTGTGTGTGTGTGTGTGTGCTCCTGTTGCTGCAGAACTGGAATTAGATTGTAAAACCTGCTGTGATTGTTGTTTTTGGGGCTCTGGTTCCCCTCTCTCTCTCTCTCTCTCTCTCTCTCTCTCTCTCTCTCCTCTCTCTCTCTATCTGTTTTTTTGTTGATTATGTGGGAGTGATTACACAGAGAGAGGGTGGGTGATAGGAAGGGAGGAAGTGGAGAGGGAGGGGGATATCTGTGATGAAACTGCTGCTTCTCCTCCAATCAGCCTCCGCAGACTACAAGTGTGTGTGTGTGTGTGTGTGTGTGTGTGTGTGTGTGTGTGTGTGTGTGTGTGTGTGTGTGTGTGTGTGTGTGTGTGTGTGTGTGTTAGACTGCAGTGGAGGATGTTCATCATCCCTCGCTGCCCTGGAGGACCTCAAGACACACTCCATTAACGTCAGGGTCAAACCAGAGAGCCTGGCAGAGGAGGAAACCCCTGCTTACTGAGACACACACTGCTCCTATGATACACTGTCTGACATCCTCAGAACACACTCACACACAATGTTACTCTGTATCTGAGAAGAACTGTTTTCTCGACAGCAGAGCGGAGTAATTAATTGCATTTACTAACACTGTACTCCACTTCAGTTCTCAACTAATTACTGTCACAAATATTTTACATATTTTTGGAGCACTACTGTACCAGACTGAAATGTCAAGTTTGATGGAGCTAATATGCTACATGCTAACTTGCTAACGACCAGCATGTTAACAGCTAACAGTGGTAAGGTTGGATGTCAATGCGTTTAGTGTATTGAAGCATTTTTTCTTTCATTGAAGATGATTTGGTCTAAAAGAAAGCCAGAAAAAGGTGAAATGGCCAACCTAGTTTCTTTAATTCTGTTATGTTTACGATGTCGTGTCAGGGCAAACCCAAGAAATGTGTGGTTTAATATAATATCCAAAAGTAAAGAGAAACAAATCTCCATATTGAGTGGCAGGAAGCAGATTTTTTTTGTTGCCATTTTTGATTGAAAAGTTACTTTAAAAAAGAATAATTCACCAAAATAGTTTGCCGAAAGAGTTTTGGTTGCAGCACTATTGATCATCCCATCTTAAAGCAGATACTAGGGTTGCCAGAAACTGACCATGATCAAAATCGATTATTCGGCAGCCCTGGCGAATAATAATCGATTATTCGACCGATCGCGGGAGAGAAAAAAAAAACTCAGACAAAAGGATTTCCGTTGTTTGTTTCATTTAACTTCCTTTGGACTTCGAAGTTCGAAGTAGTTCCACGAGGAGGAACTATTTTTACCTGCCGCTTTGTTCATCTTTAGTCGCAC
>NW_011342792.1:53610-70673 GCF_000735185.1 Notothenia coriiceps | reverse complement strand
GGGGACGATCGGACCGTGTCCATTGGAGTTACAGCGACATTTTGTATTATGGCGAGGGATGCGTTTCCATGGAATATGTTATCAATCAATCAATCAATCAATCAATCAATCAATCAATCAATGTTTATTTATATAGCCCAATATCACAAATGTTACATTTGTCTCAGTGGTCTTCACAGTTTGTACAGAATATCAGTATGACAGTACGACCCCCTCTGTCCTTTGACGCTCACATCGTAGGCCTACAAGGAAAAACCGCACAGTTTAAAGGGGGAAATGGGAGAAACCTCAGGGAGAGCAACAGAGGAGGGATCGGACGGACAGACGTGCAATAGATGCCGTGTGTAAATCGAAAAGATAATACATTTACAACATAGGTAGACCAAATGTTTATGTATAGCTTGTGCATTTTGGTTCGGTATTATTGCCTTTATGATACATCAATCTCGGTCCCGTGTGCTAACCTTTTCCCTCCGGAGCAGTGGAGGCAGCAAACAAAACAGAGAAGAAGAAGAAGAAGAAGAAGAAGAAGAAGAAGAAGAAGAAAACAGAAGGAAAGGCAGGCTCCCATGATGCATTGCACTGCCAACGTATGCAAACCAGGAACATGGCTACCGGTGCTTAACAGCAGCAATCCATCGTTACAAAACACTTATGAGGGTCTGACACAGTCTGTCACAGTGTCATATTTGCTGGTTCTCCGTCAGAGAGGAAAAGCCTTCGTAGAGTTTCCAGCTGAGGCTCAGAAAACACCGCTGTTCATCACAGACAGGTAACGATCAGTTGTCTCGGTCCACAGCTAACGTTAGCATCATCGCTAGTTACCATATCAATCCATTAAAATGTAACCTTTTGGTGTGATGTCCATGTAGAAACGACCCTTACATCATGACCAGGAATAAGACACCGTAACAGTGTTGTTATATTTTAGTTGTACGTTGTTGATATACACGAAGATTAACATCTCTAGTGTTTGCTAACGTAACGAGTCTAGGAGTCTTGACACGACTGCAGTTCTGTATGGAAATCTCTCATAGTATCATATCCAGAGGTGGAAGAAGTACTCCGATCTTGCACTAAAGCAAAAGGAGAAATACCAGAGTCTATGAATACTCTGTTAGAAGCAAAAGCCCTTCATTGCAAATATTACTCAAGTAAAAGTACACAAGTATTAGCATCAAAATACCTAAAGTACCAACATAAAAAGTACTTGTTATGCAGATCAATTTTCTAGTAATATATATGTTTTGATTATATTTATCACAACTGGTAAACGTGGAGCTAATTTAATTTACTTTGTATGCTGCAGGATAGCAAGTGCATTTACTCCAGGTTTAACTAAAGTCTTATTTATAACTTCTAAATTGTAGTACAGTAGAAGTACAAAGTGGCAAAAGATACGTACTAGTATCTGAAAATTGCACTTAATTACAGTACTTGATTACATTTACTTAGTTACTTTACACCACTGGAGGCAAGTAACATTTCCTCTTAATGTTTTTCTCAAAGCGAGGCTGGTTGGAGAAATGTAATCCTACCAGTCTACTGTTTTATTTGCTAAAGATTTTTCACCTGAATGACTACATAGATTTGTAAAGAGTGCCTCACTGTGAACACATTACACCTGTATGAGATCCTACATTTCATGTCCAACCTAATACAGTTGTGTTTTATACTGTACTGTTCCTGATTTTTCTTTTTATAGTAACAACAGTATCTTTAAACCTCGGTAGTACTGACTAACTTACTTAGTAAAAGAACAAGGCGATCCTAATACCATTTTAGATTAAATATCTTGGAGTCATATTGGGCTTAGCAAAAACTGAGGGGAAAAACTTCCCCAACTCAATAACTTTCACTTGAAACATACCCATCGGTGTAAATGATAAGGCTGGCGTTATCTGCTGGTATCGTGATTAAAGTTACATAACAAATACCAATACCCCCAGTGTGTTCTCTAATCCTTTCTGACCTTACTGCCAAGGCTGTGGCTCTAAGTCCCAGGCCCATGCATTCTTACATAATATGTACATCTTTAAAATAAATATATTTTTGCATCAAGAATTTACTGCAAAAGGACATTTTATGTATGATCTGCCTATATAAACCACAGTGCCAATTTTCTATGCATGGAAGGGACGGCATACAGATGAACGTTGTGGCTCCCTGATGTGTTTTCATATCCTCTGGATGACTAAACAGAGGTTTATAACACAAAGGAAAACAATATATCATGCTTTGGCTCCTTATTCTTCTAAGTAGGACCCATTTATTGTTGGTCTTTGTCTTTTCATGAAATATGTTGACATTTCATAGCATCAGACTGTGTAGGATTTAAAGCAGTGAATGTGAAACGATATCACAATCACGGCTGTCTGAATGTTCTGGTAATTGCTTTATTAATCATCAACTTTGTGTGTCCCAGTGCCACGGACAATAGAACACGTTGGGAAATTAATCTGAAATGTACAGCAATGTCTTTGTGGTGTACAAAAACAACATCTTGAATTAAAGCATAAGTGCTAATATAATCATATATGACTTTCCTTTCATCCACATTAGTGACATGCATTATCTGTGACCTCTAAAAGTTGCAGTAATACTCTGATGAATATTGAGATTACTTTCTGTATCATTCTGGGAAGGTCTTCTTGCAGCCTTTGCCCTATCTCTTGGCTGCAGCCTTCCTGCTGCTTTCATCCACCTGCCAGGCGAGGCGCAGTACACCTCAATCTAGCCTGCTGTCTTTGGAGCTGGGCCATGTTTATTTTAGATGACACCATCAAAGAAGTTTCCCTCACTACTTTGAAACAGAGATTTAAAGTTCAAATTCAGAAATGACAACCGACCTCATTAAATAATAGAAAATGTAACACTTCTATTAAAGGAGAATTTTCTGTTGAGACAATACAAAACAAATCTGTGATCTCAGTATTTGAAATAGTGCTCTGGTGTTGATACGGTTGTTTTACCATTATAGGCAATTATTAGATTGTTACCTTCAAGTTGTGTTTAGGAGTATTCATTTACAGGAGTATTTTGTGTCTTTTGATCAAGTTTAAACCAATGTTCCAAAGACCCTTTACCTTTCTCTTTCAGTGGGGTTCAACATGGCGAGTCCAAGGACCAGACGAGTTCTGAAGGAAGTGAGAACCCAAGAAGAGAATAATGTAAGTTGGTTACTCATGTGGCTAGTTTTCATTTCTTATTCAGAATAGTTTCACCTCTCTGGCATCTTATAATTCAGGTAGCAGGTGTTTGGGAGTCTTGCAAAGAAGCACCTTTCCACGATCAACGTTCTCCGCTCTCATCCATGTTCAGATAAATGCTGGGAGTAATTTTAGACGGGACTTTCACTGCCAGTGGACATCTTGTTGGCCTGCATCTCTGGCAATAACACCAGACAAAATACGTCTACTAAACTTAAAAATAAACTATATAAATAAGTAAACATATTTTTGTTCTGTTCTGTTTATCTGACCAAGAAAAAAACCATTTCTTTTATTTATTTATTTTTTTTATTTAGCCTCAAGACCTGGACATTCTATAAAATAAAATTGTTACTGTGGGATTACTGTTATCATTTTATAATGGGCTATTCAACTGACAAAGTCCGGAACATGCACAGCAGTTTTAACAGCTTGTAACCAAATGATTAGCATAAATAGGTTACATACATGCCCTGAAACAGATCAAGTATGATTCCTACAAATATGTCATTATAGTTTTCATTATATTAGTAGTTTATCTTGACCCAAAATGCAAAGATCAGATATCTGATATCATATCATCCTGTGGTTGGTTCATTTGCTTTAACACCAGTTTGCTTGGCAGACAAGGACCCATATTTTCTTTTAAATGTAGGCTCAGGCAACATTATCTTTTGTGAATTCATTTTTTTAGTTTTTTTCTGAGCAGATGTTAAAATGTATTCACTGTGCTTTATTTTTTTCAGCTATGTTATGAGTGTGGGGGTTTTAACCCTCAATGGGTTAGTGTAACTTATGGGATCTGGATTTGTCTTGAGTGCTCTGGCAAGCACAGGGGCCTGGGAGTCCATCTGAGGTAAGACAAGTGATTTGTATTATGGTTTTGATGATAGTTGAGTTCCTGCCAGGTCTGATAATGATCCCTTCTGTCTTATCTGCAGTTTCGTGCGCTCTGTCACCATGGACAAGTGGAAAGATATTGAGCTTGAGAAGATGAAAGTGGGAGGAAATGGGGAATTCCGCAAATTTCTCGAGCTCCAAGATGATTATGATCCCACCTGGAATTTACAGGAGAAATACAACAGCAAACCTGCTGCACTCTTTAGAGACAAGGTGAGGTGTGCACCACTTTGACCAGTTCCACAGTTTAACCAACACATTGTTCTCAATGCTGATGGTAGACTAGCATCGCCCCCAGTTCTTTTTTTATGATCTATTTGTGCTATGTATTTGTTTGATATGTTCACTGTGTACACCAACTGGAGGATGCTTGCTCTTTACCAAGCACACCAGAAAAGTGAACAAAGCATTTTTAAGTGACCGAATTAAATGAGGTGTCATTAACTAGGGATGCCAGTGATTATTCGAATATTCGTTACAGTCTCCATAATCGAATATTATTTTTAAAAATCGATTTTATTTATATATATTTTTATTATTATTTATGTTTTTTTGTTTTTTTTCTGGCTTAATTTCAACCAAAATATAGACTAATAAAATATAGCTAATAATAGTAATAGTATTAATAATTGTAAATTGCCATTGGTCACACCACCAGTTTGTTTTACTGTAAANACTTTTTCATGTGTCCCCTCTGTGGAAAGAGACTCTGAACGTTTCAGGAACAAAATATTCTCTCTTTAGACAGGTTTTTATAGAAATGGATCAGGACAAAAAGAGAGAATATTTTGTTCCTGAAACGTTCAGAGTCTCTTTCCACAGAGGGGACACATGAAAAAGTGGATTTTGCATTAAAAATTAATTTTAATGGAACTCTATAGGCCTTAGCTCTTATTTCTGCTTACACTCTGTGAGCAGAAACCCATTCAATCCTATGGGGACCGCCCTGTATTCAAACAGAGAAAACCTCCACACTTCTCTGCTCTTATTGCCCTGCTTCTGTCGCCCTAGACGACCCTCACCGGCACCCTGCCATGGAGGGCCGGTCAGAGGGTGCTTTCTGCAGCAAAGAGCCTCTAAAAAGGACCCTCTAAAATGGGAGCATGTGATTAAAACTAGGGCTGCTCGATTATGGCAAAAATCATAATCTCGATTATTTGGGTCAATAATTGATATCACGGCTATTAAAAAAAACGATTATCCATTTACTTTGAAAACATCAATTTATTGGAGAAAAAAAATGTGAACAGTATGTTTTTAATAGTTGATTACCCTGAACTTTAAGTATAATTCTACTGAAAAACCAATACATAAAAAAAATTATTTATTAAAAAAGTAATAATTATAATAAAAAAATAATCGTTTTATTTCGATTACGTTCTTTTCGTAATCGTTGCAAGCCATAATCGTAATTGCGATTTAAAATACGATTTATTGAGCAGCCCTAATTAAAACAGTCATTCTTATTCTTTATTAGGATCCGCATGAGCATTGGCTATTCTTCCTGGAGCCTCACACACACAACATTCATAAAAATACATAAAACAAAAGAAAACAGCTCATCATTTCATGCAATTTACAATACTATATGAAATGAAAACTAAAATGGTCATCCACTTTTAGCCATCACAAGTAATTGTACATAATAATACATACATAGCCACAGGCACAGTTCAATTATACTTTATAATACTGAGATAATGTTTTGGCAACCTTTTGAAATGTACTTGAGAATTTGCCTGAATGATTATGGACCGGAAAATAATTCCCGGCTCTGTGACTGTTTTCTGTTTCATATTTGATTTAGATTTGGGTAATAAGAACCTTCCTTCTATTCAGATACTTCAATTTATGATTAATAATTAAGTTATTTTAACAAAGCTTGGCACTTTCTCCCCAGTTATCTCTTCTACTTTGAGGATGCTTTCCCCCCTTCTGTTCACACTGTTACTTTTGATTATCAGTCAGACACCCTGCTGGTCATTTTAAAGGCTATGAGAACCAGAATCTACCTGGCAACAGTGTTTTTTTTTGGACACCCTCGAGTTCAGGGCGTTCCGAGCTGAATAAGACTTTCAAATGACGCCAAGACGCCCCCCTGGCAGAAACGCTGCCTGGCAATATATGTGATCAATAGGCGCGTTCACACAGCAGTACTTTTCCCACTTTAGTTCCGAAATTTTGCGTTCACACCAAAAAAATCCGGAACAAAAATTTGTTCATGAGAACCTTTTTTACCCCCTTTTCCGTCCCTGCTAGAGAACAGGGACTTTCGTGGGAGAAAAAGGTTCCTATTTCTGATTGGCTGGGTAGATTGCAAACCACGCCCCGTAAAACTCCCAAAAGGTTTTGTGAAGCCGCCATTTTATTATCCTCGCATTATCATTATTAGCATTAGCCCAGCGCACGAACGCAGAGAGACTAACTTATGGCAACACGGAATAAGTGTTCTACTGAAGCCAGTCCCCAACTCCGGGGACTTCCGGCTGGGGACTTCGGGTGGCAGTATACGCCGTGAAGTTGTTTGCGGCCTGCCAGTAAACCCAAAGCAGCAGCAGAAGAAGTGACGTCAGCGGCTTCATTTGCGTAATCTTCACTCAGGGAATTATTCCGGTGTGAACGCGATCTACTAGATGGTTCCGGAACTATAGATTTCCGGGAACTATTCCTGGGAAAAGTACTTGGTGTGAAAGCGCCTCTTGCGATTGACGTTTTTTTTAATATCATGATTTTAATTGTATCATTTCTAGTATACGGGTCACATTGTGAGTACAGATGTGGGAAGATGTATTGCTAGGCTTACGGCCCGTCCAAACAGCGGCGTGCGTTGAAAGCTTCACCATTCACTTTCAATGGGGTGATGTCACTTTTCGCCGAACTGCATTGTGGGAAGCGGAGCTTTGCTGGCGTGGCTCGCTGCAAAAGTTGAGCATTGTTCAACTTTTGAAGCCTCGGCAGAAGCGTCAGCCAATCAAATCATATGCCAGTACAAGCTCTAGCCAATCAAACCGCTGCTTGTGTGTCCGGGGCGGGAGATTCATGTGATTGGTTGTTGGTGGAGTTTCAGACACGCCCACCGGCAAGCGACAACGCATGCCGCTGTGTGGACGGGCCGTTACTGTAAAGAAGTGGGGCTCCTGACAAATAAATTATACAAACACACTTTCTCTGCAGCTGCTGTGAGAGAAACTGAAAACAGTTTAGAGGCTTTTTTATTGGGTTGGCAGCTGTGAAAAAGCAAGTGACCTTTTATTTTGTTTGATTTGTGGAGTTAAACAAACAACCACTAGGAGGAACACGTCGTAAACTTAGGTCTCATTTGGATAAAATCAACACATGAAATGCACCACTTCTCTCTAGGAGCAACAAGAATGCTGCTGAAGTAAGGGAAATAAAACTAGCATTACATATTTTCCCTTTTTTTAAGGATAAGTTAGTTGCTCATAAGTCAATATACTAACTTAATCATGGAAGTTAGTCTTCTAGGTCGGATGTCTGCTTTGTTTATTTGTCCCATCAACAGTACAGCCTGATAACTTGAGGCTAAATTCCTCCCAAATGTTTGTGTAATTTAGCTCCAGCTGCAGAGACGTCCAGACCAACACGCTATCTTTATCTTTTCCTCCATTAGTAGAAACCCACTCCCATGAATTTGGATTAACCTGATTTTTGAGCTGTGTGCGTTTAGATCATCGGAGTTGAAAGAAAAGTTAAATGGTGACAGAAGTTGTTGTTTCCTTTGTTTGTTCTAAATGTTATTTGGCTGTGAGTCCTGGAGTGCTCCTGAGTTTTAGGGCTACAGTTGGTGGTTTCCACAGTGATTCAGTGTTTGGTGTAGACGCACAAATCAGCCAGGATGTGGATTGTTAGTCAGTTGGACACTTTTGTCTCAGCACTTTGTTGTCGAGGTGTTCGAAGGCTTTGATTCATGAACGTACCCTCCTCTATTACACTTGTTCACACTAGTAGCGACAAAGCAACAAGCTACACGTCATTTATCATTTATAATGGAAGCTGGTGACAGGAAGCAAACTGTGGTGCTGTGTGACGATACAAATCAAATGTAGCTGGCCTTAACTTTTTTTCAGTGCTCCAATGGAAAAGCATCAATGTTTTTTGTTTTGTTTCACCATTTACCGTCCTCTTTTCTCTCCCCTCAATGCCTATTCTGTACTAGGGTTGCCAGAAACTGACCATGATCAAAATCGATTATTCGGCAGCCCTGGCGAATAATAATCGATTATTCGATTATTCGACCGACCGACCGCGGGAGAGAGAAAAAAAAACTCAGACAAAAGGATTTCCGTTGTTTGTTTCATTTAACTTCCTTTGGACTTGTAAGTTCGAAGTAGTTCCACGAGGAGGAACTCTTTTTACCTGCCGTTTTGTTCATCTTTAGTCGCACGTGTGAGGGAGAGGGGGGGTGGGGGCGGGGTCGGTGTGTAGCGCTGCAGCAGCAGTCTGCTCTGCACTTAGGCTTCCTCCAAGTTTACAGTAAAACAAACTGGTGGTGTGACCAATGGCCATTTACAATTATTAATACTATTACTATTATTAGCATTAGTCTATATTTTGGTTGAAATTAAGCCAGAAAAAAAAAAAAAAATACATAAATAATAATAAAAATATATATAAATAAAATCGATTTTTAAAAATAATATTCGATTATGGAGACTGTAACGAATATTCGAATAATCGAATAATCACTGGTATCCCTAGCAGATACTGTAGAAAGTAAACGGGTTTGTCAGTCTCTCAGTTTCTGTTGAGTGTTCAGTGGTACACCAGAGGAAGTCAGCTGTAAAAAGCACAGCTTAAAATAAAACTGGAGTAAAGTAAATGAAAGTGAACTCCACACTGTCTGAGGTATCGTTGTGGTTCTGAAGCTGAGCCGAGTCTGAGACATGAAACAAGCAGTGAGGAGGTGATGACGGATATACAGAGTGACGGAGGAGTGAGAAGTGGACGCAGAGTCACACGGGACATGATGGAGGGGGTGCAGGACAAGGAGGGCGACACAGGGATCAAGAAAAACAGCAATAAAATGGTAGGAAAACATTAATTATTTGATTAATATAATCTTCAAAAAAAGGCCTTTTGGACCCGACTGGCTCCAGAGCAGACTCAGAACACAGAGAAGGGATTTCGGATGTTGGAAATGGAGATTGATTTGTTTGAATATTATTTAAGTGAGCAGATAAAAGATTTTACTGTAAATATATAATCTGTAACCTTCCACAGAAATAGAATTGAGATCCTTTATTCCTTTTTTCGATTCACAAATAAAAACTGGATTTCCAAATGCCTGATTTAAAGTGGGAAATGTTAGAAGGATAATCACTTGTAAATCAATTTGATGTGTTGACATGTTCTCCGAATTTGTTGAATTTTTCGTGTCTCTGCAAATCCATTTTGCAACATTTGTTTTTAAGTTTTTTCTTTTTGCATTTGTTGAAAATGTTTTTTAGGTGTTCAAACTAATTAATACCGAGACAAATGTACCTCTTTGGTTGGTGCTGAGGAAAAGGGTGAACGTGCTGCTTTGCTTCCTGGTGTTGAAACTGACATGAGCAGTGGAAAAACAACAAACAAGGACAAATACAAATATGTGGGACCTAACCTAAGAGGCATTATAAGAGTCAGTGTAAGAGAAGAAATAAGCCATCAAGCAGACTTTGAGAACATTTGGAGCAGAAGAGAGAGATGGAGATGGAAAGAGAAATGGATGATTGATAGAAAGAGACGGAGGAGAGAAGAGTCCGGTTGCACAATCAGTTGTTCTGCTTCACTTCAGAGAGAGCTGAAGGTCAGTGAACCAAACTAACCCTTCACTTAATGTCCGGCTGACCCTCTCGGCTCCAGACAGCTCATTTAATATCTCCTGGATCTCAGCGGGGGGAAACGAATGTTGTCAGAAGGATTGTAGTTGTGTGTGTCGATTTGAAAGATATTGCTTACACGACAGTAGGAGGTTTCAGAGTTTGAAGTTGCTGGAAGCTTTTTCTGACAGTTATTTCAAATCTGAAAATCAATGTAAAGGAACAATAACAGAAGAGTAGGTTTCGAGTCTCAGGAGGTTAATACAAGCAGGTTTTTATCCTATAGTTTCCCAAATATGTTGAACAGAGCAGATTTATTTAACGGTAAGGCAGGGAAAACATTAGGCAGGGTGTGTTTATGTTAACAATCAAGAGTAGTCAACACGTTCACCGATACATAATAAGCCCTCTTCACAAATGTAACTGGGCTATGAGGATGATAGCTGAGTGTTGTACGGCTTCAAGTCACTTTTAATTAAAGGATACATAATTTCTTTACTGAAATGTCAGAAACAAGTTGATCCTAGTTCCTCAAATTCCAAGGTGATGTCTTAAGGTGTCTTGTAATGTCAAGTTAAAAAACTAAAGATATCAGGAAATCGCTGCTTATCAAAAATATCTGGGAGTTATTGTTCTGTTAATGAACGAACCGGTTAGTCACGTCATCAATGCAACTTGTGATCGTTTCAGTGTCAACTCTAAATGAAAGCATCACACACCATACATTGTGTTGCCTTCACTGTTAGAAGTATTGCCTTATTCCAGGCCTGGACTGGCCCGGGAGGACCGGGAGGTTTCCCGATGGCCTGGATGTCGAGTGTAATTAAAGTGTTCTTTAATTACTGCAAATGACATTGGGTACATTCAAAGGCGGCGATTGTTACCCGTATATCTGTGACATTCGGTCACGAGAGTGTAACATGATATGTGAGTCGGTGTGTGTGTCGTTGCGGAACGACTTTGACTGGTCCTGTGCTTAGAGTGGGTGTGTGTCTAGGTTTGTGATAGTGTTGTTCGCGTAGGAGGTGTGTGGTGTAACTTGTCTCTTTATGTCGTGTCTGGGTGTGTGCCAGTGCTTGTGTCGCTCTGAGTAGATACCCTGTAGTGTAGGAAGAGGAACTAGGTTCTAAGTTCTGTTCGATGTATTCGCTTCTCTTACAAGGGTATTGTAGTATTCTGTCTCACCTTCTACCTTGTACCTTTGGTCCACCGTGTTTTCCATTTCGACAGGAAAAAGAAACAACAAAAGTTTTTTTTTGTTTTTCAACATAAAAATCAAAAAAAAAATTGGATATGAGATGACTGTAAAATTTGAAAATCTGTTTTACGGAGCAACCAGAATTAGTGTTGACTATCGTTATTGTACTACGGAGAATAATGACAACAACTTGCCTCGGTCTCCCGACACAGTGTTTGGGTATGGGTACGGGGGACTCACCGTCTTCTTTCTTGGTGTAGGTGGAGATGTTTTGCTTTACCCAGTGACCACGTCGAAACGTAAGATTGTGTGGTTTCGCAGGGCGGACAGGGAGATGACAGACAGTTGGTCAGACAACACCTACGCGCGTAGGGTCATATTATTTCGATCTTGACCTGTTGATGGTTTTGTAGTTATAGGTAGTATTGAGGTAATGGATACAAGAACGGTACCTCTCGTTCTAGGTGACGGACCTTCCTCTCACGTGTTACAGTTGAAGGGTACCGAATCGTTCAGCGAGTATTCGTTTAGTTGCTGTATAAGAACAGATATCTGTGTTGGGTTACTCTCCCGCTCTCGCGTGTATAAGATACATCTCTGATATACACGTCGAACGGCTCAACCGATACTACAACACAAGCATGTACAACAGTCCAGCGACAACCACACACACACACACACACACACAACACACACACACACACACACACACACACACACACACACACCACACACACACACACACACACACACACCACACAACAACACACACACACACACACACAACACACACACACACACACACACACCACACACACCACCACACACTACTCTGTATTCTCTCTCGTCAGAATCACGATGGGGGAGAAGTACACACGACTCTTTTACACTTGACGTTCACCCCACATCAAAAAAATGATCTGGAGTTCAGTACATATGGTTTCGCTTATCCTCAACATGTTACAAACTCAAAAAGATAACCAGTGTTTTATGAGACTTACGTCATTCTTACTCACCAGAATATCAACAATATAAACTAAAGGACAACGCATCCAACGCGCAAGCACATGAAACCTTGACCGTTGAATAAATCGGCTGAAACTAGGTCAAGTGTTAGTATATGTCTAGACTTAAACCAATAAAACGCCGTGAAATCGATGGTACGTACTATGTTTGTGGAAAATTTATGAACACGAAAGATTTATAGAGAATAACCTAATAGAGTGATTTAGTGTGGGACGAAAGATATTAAATCAAGCGGTAATTGAAACTAATATTAGATTAACTACTTACTGTCACACACCATGATGAACGGGGCAGCTACCGAACAACCTCGGTTTAATCCCAGTCTACCGTCGCTAAACTTGGTGGTTTTTCCTATGTTGTACTGTTCCTACATAGAGATGGACATACTTCGCATTTACTCTGAGACCTGTTGCTTCTGGCAAAATTATAGACTTATGTCTGTGTCCAAGTTCACAGTAAACTTAGAGGACGAGCCGGGGTAGGAGACGATGTCCCCCCGCCCTGACTACGGGTTAATAGGGTTATAACAGTCGCGGCTGATTCAAACTAAATGGGAAAAACCACTTAGTGNGATATTGATTTGTGCATTAATATTGCAATGTTGATACCATTTTGCCGATATCCATGCAACCAATCGCTTGTTTCTGTTTCGTCTCGTCCTCTGTAGGAGCTGGAGGGCCTGAGCTCCAGGGAGGTTCAGAGGATCCGCCTGCCCGTCACTCAGGGGGGGGAGCTGGACGCTCTGGCTGTCTGGTTCCAGCTCCACCTGGACGAGGACAGCAGTCTGTCCACCGGACCAGAGGAGGACACCTGCTGGGAGCAAGCCATCTACCCTGTCCACAGCACCAAGGGTGAGACTCAATAGACTTACAGGGAGACGCAAGGGCAAACATCTACGTGTGTTGTCTTGTGTCCAATGAGCATGGTCCATGTGTTACAGTGTGGCCAGGGAATTGTCCTTGAATTGTTTTTGACTTCTAATAACCTTAGCATGTTTAGAATAGCTGCAATAAAGTTGATTTTATTATCAGCTCAGCTTGCCTGCTGTGATTCATCCTGCATTTCCATGTTACATCAGATGAGGGCAGTGTGCGTTGTAGACTACAAACAGCACTAAAGATGGTTAACTGTTAAATAATGCCAAGAACATTTGGAGGAAATAATCACTACTATTTTATAGGGTGCCAGAAACTGACCATGATCAAAATCGAAAATCGGACAGCCCTGGCGAATAATAATCGATTATTAATACTATTATTATTATTATTAGCATTAGTCTATATTTTGGTTGAAACTAAGCCAGAAAAAAAAAAAAATACATAAATAATAATACAAATATATATAAATAAAATAGATTTTTTTAAATAATATTCGATTATGGAGACTGTAACGAATAATCGAATAATCACTGGCATCCCTAGTGCCTACTACCTTACGAATAGAGACTTAGCTGATGATAAATGTATCTGTTCTTCAAACGAGCGCTTTATGTACTGTTAAGCTTGTCAAAATGTCATAAATGGTGTCTACATTTGGAAGATATATGACTAATGTCAGAAAAGGATTGTCTTCATTGAGCTGGCAGTGCCTAGAAGGAAAGGTAATGCTGAGAAGGAAATAGACAGACATGGGTTATAGTTTTAGGGATTGAAATGAATGAGAAAGAAGGAGTATGGAGGTAACTTGTGAAGATGGATACGACAAGTAAGTCGCTCTACGCTTAATGAGTGGGGAAGATGGAGTAGAGAAGTGACAGAGTGAGAAATGAAGATGGAGTTTGGCCAGTGGACAGGATGCACAAGATCCACTGGCTGACTGAGTGATCCAGGAGAGGAGAAAGAAAGGAAGCCCAGACTGATGGAGCATGTGGCTACCTGCTTTGTTGGGCTGATTGATGGTGGACAGGTTAGAGAGGTAATGCAGGTCAGGGTGGTTTAATTTAGACACTTAAAACTTGCTTAGCATAGGCTAATTCTCTATGACCTTCTCTGAGTTGTTAGAGAGATTTCACATTATATCCCCATTAATCATGTTGAGTTAACTCACACCAGCTGGATACCACAGTGTTACAGAACTGCTAGTCCATGCTGCGATAACAAATAATGTTGATGTTTAAAGAATGACCTTTGAAGTGTCCTTTCGTTAAGTGCACCGTGATGCCATTTCCCCCATAGAAAGCGCAGGGTGAGGGCTGTTAGCGGTATTAACAATAATTGTGTAAGGAAAGGGGCTGATGCTCGAGGATGGAGGCGTAAACACACAGCTGTGGATACCATGGGTGCATATTAGTTGTGTTTATACTAGATTAGTATCTGGACAATAGGCGCTTTCACACCAAGTACTTTGCCGTACTTAGTTAATCAAAGCTTAGTTCATCAAAACTAAAGAGCAGATCGCATTCACACCGGAATAAGTCCCTGAGGTAGGGTTAGGCAAATGAAGCCGCTGACGTCACTTCTTCTTCTTCGTCTGCTTTGGGTTTGCTGGCAGGCCGCAAACAACTTCACGGCGGATACTGCCACCCGAAGTCCCCGGCGTTGGGGACTGGCTTCAGTAGAAAATGATAATAATGCTAATGAGAGGATAATAAAATGGCGGCTTCACAAAACATTTTTTTAGTTTTACGGGGCGTGGTTTGCAATCCGCCCAGCCAATCAGACCTCATTCACACCAACGGTGTTTCAGGGCCGGTTTGGAGCTGGAGCTTTTTAAAGCACCGGGTTTTCCTGTTAACACCGCAGCGGAGCAGCCTCTTAGCTCCGGAATCCAGTTTGTTTCAAGCACCAGAAAATTGTCCGGCCAGAGCAAAAGCACCGCATACGTCACGCTTACGTCGAGGCGGGGGCAGGGGCGGGATCAACTCCTGAACAACAACAAAAAGCTGGCGTTTTATCCAGTTTGTACACAACGATTGAGAAACTTAACAAGCAGCAGTTGTCCACTGAAGAGACCAGCTACCTACTGGGAATCTGGTCTTCCGAAGAGGTACAGAGGAAGCTGGAGCACAATCGGCCATTGTTGTTGTTGTCGGTTTCAGCTGTGAGGGGTTTCCGCGCGGTTTGGCTTTATGAAGCAGGCACGCAAACGGTTACGTCAGGACGCAAACGATGACGCAATAATGACGCAGCACCAGTCGGACTCTGGGCAGTGTGCAAAGAGCCCGAGCTAAACCGAAGAACCGGTTCTGAACCTGAAAAGCTCTAGCACGGAGCTTGAACCGGAGTTGCGTTGGTGCGAATGAGGTACTAGAGCATTTTTTTAAACAGGGCTGAAACAGAGGGGATTATGGGATGCTACAAAGTAGGACCGCACGATATTGGAAAAAACGGACTTTGCGATATATTTTTCCCCCCCTGCGATATATATATTGCGATATGAAAAAATACTTCTTTTTTTTTTCGCAAACCATGCTTTCTTGAAACCCTTTTTCTACACACACATATTGAATTCGTAGTTTTAATTATTATTAATGTCCTGTGTACACCTATCACATACCAAATGTTTAACAAAAAAATTAAAAAGGGTCAAGTCCAGGTGTATAAGAGAGAAAGGTTATTTATAGGTTGACAAACGTGGGGGTGTGACTTCGGCATAATGTAAAAACCATTTGATACCGAAAAAGACTTAACTGAATAAATAGAACCCTGATGCGTTTATAAATGTTGTTTCGTCGAATCGCCAACTCGCTCTTCTAAACATATATTTTTGTTTTGTATCCTGTTGTACCTGTCCTACTTTATTCCATTTTTTTATTTGACATGTAATAATTTATTTGGTTTAGTCTGTCCTTTTCTCATGCGGGGACACCACTCGTTTCGGCAACATGTACAACCTACAGAGTGGGTGTCCTGACCACGTCGCTCATATCGAATTATAACTGTGATCCATTCCCTACATGCAAGAAGGACAGAGCCCCCACTGCTACCCTTGGTCGAGATTGCAGAGTTTGTGGTGGTCCCACACTGGTCGGTCTTTCGGTGCCCACTGCCCTCATGTCCTAGTAGAGAGCGAAGCGTGCGAGGACAAGAGAGGAGTGTCTACGCTTCAGAGCCAAGTTTGAACTACTCGACGTCTGTTTAATGTGTATTTTGATAAGGAGTCGTGTCACCGAGTCCCTAATCGAGAGCGTGGGTATGCATCTTTATGACAAATAAACAATGCCAATCGTCGACATAAGCTATTTATCCGAGTTGTTGGAACAAGTTAGTCCTGATAGTCTTTCATTCTAGTATCACCCTTTATAAGGATGGTTTGACGTTTACTATCGTTCATTAGTAAGGTTTATTAAACTACCCTTATTAATAATACGTTATGCAATATGGACCACCAAACCTCGTTGGTGTAACAAAAAAAAATACATATTCAGGGGAAATAAGACAAAAAAGTAATTGAATATAATCCAGAGTCTATATAGTTTTTGACAAATCACAAACCGGAAGCTTTATGATTTGTACTAGTACGAATACATCACTCCGCATGCTATACAGAACCAAACACTGCTATTAGGCTATACGCGTACGTCCTGCAACCGTTAAGAAATTGTAATTTTTTTATATATTATAAACAAAAGTTTTTATAATAAATAAAAATCCTGCCACGCTATAATTCAACCGCTTTACTTGAGTTTGGTGCAGTACAATGTTAAAGAAACGACGAACCGATGTTTTTCCCTTTTGACGCGAGAGTACACCCCCATGACCTCACTCACTGTCGTTGGTGTTTAAGTGTAAAGTTTAGAGATTCGTTGTCCCCTGGGCCCTAATTTCCATTTTTGGCCTTAATTTCAACGAGTACCTAAAGAAGGTCAGCCGCGACGAATTGGCTCGATCGAGTCGGAACAACGAGCTATTGAATTCTAGGTCTGCATCACTGATGTAGAAGTAGCCAATTTATACAATCTTTATGGTTAAA
>NW_011342792.1:52602-53565 GCF_000735185.1 Notothenia coriiceps | reverse complement strand
GAAAGATACTGCTTACACGACAGTAGGAGGTTTCAGAGTTTGAAGTTGCTGGAAGCTTTTTCTGACAGTTATTTCAAATCTGAAAGTCACGTCATCAATGCAACTTGTGATCGTTTCAGTGTCAACTCTAAATGAAAGCATCACACACCATACATTGTGTTGCCTTCACTGTTAGAAGTATTGCCTTATTATGTCGAGTGTAATTAAAGTGTTCTTTAATTACTGCAAATGACATTGCATACATTCAAAGGCGGCGATTCTGTGAATTCACCAAAAGGGTAAATCAAACTATCCGCTGACAACATTGGGATAATTGGGCATACAGTAGCAGAGGATGGGCCGAGCAGAGATTCAAATGACAGTTGAACCTGTCAGATATTAAAACATCTCCGTGTCCAGAGTCTCATTTACGCTTCATACAGTGAGATACATCCTGTCATGTTGTATCCCGTTCAAAATCGCTGCCATCTGACCTAATTGGCTCCAACAAGCCATCGAGGGGCAAGTATACCACACACTGTCCATTATCAATTAGATATACAAGTTAATGAGAACTAAATTATAGAAAGCAGGGTTGATTTAGTGAGATAATCCAATAAGAGATATTAGAAAAGCACAAGTATAAAAGGTGTTGTTCATGCATGGTAGCTAAAGTGCGCAAAATAACCAACATTCAGATCTTTAAGTTGAGGAAATCACTAAATATTCCCCTTCCAAAGTCCGGACTAGAACGGAAAGAAACACTAAAGAATATTATGAATATATACGAATAAATAAAAATGCATACTTTAAATGTAGTCTAGTAAAAAAAACTACATGCATCCACATTCTCAGCACACATGAAGAGGGGTAGCCTAAGCCTGCTCTCTCTTCTGTCACACACACACACACACACACACACACACACACACCACACACCACCACACAACACACACACACTCACAAGCTTCCCCAAGACCAGTA
>NW_011342792.1:49370-52562 GCF_000735185.1 Notothenia coriiceps | reverse complement strand
ACAGAAAGATATGGACACAAGATGTGTGCAAATGTATTTAGTTTCATATCCATGTGGACATGATTTAAGTGGGGGTGGGGGGGCGGATCTAACCACATCTCGGGGGGTTTGGGGGCATGCACCACCAGGAAGATTTTTTTTAAATGTTGAAGTCAAANTGGGAAGCTGCGTTGAAGCTTCAACGCACGCCGCCGTGTGGACGGGCCGTCAGACTCTCACCGTGGCCACGATCCTCTTCACTGCGGCCACTGACAGCTCCTCTCCTTTAGGCTGGTCCACTAGTGTCAGAGCTGTCAGTGGCCGCAGTGAAGAGGATCGTGGCCACGGTGAGAGTCTGACGGCCCGTCCACACGGCGGCGTGCGTTGAAGCTTCAACGCAGCTTCCCATTCACTTTGAATGGGGTGATGTCAAGCTTTGCCGAACTGCATTGTGGTTCCGTCGCTTCGCTTTGCCTCCGTTGCTCGCTTCAACTTTTCAGGCTTCGACGGAAGCGTCAGCCAATCAAATCATATGCCAGTACAAGCGCTAGCCAATCAAACCGCGTGCTTGTGTGTCCGGGGGGGGAGATTAATGTGATTGGTCGTTGGTCGCGCTCCAGACACGCCCACCGGCAAGCTTCAACGCGCGCTGCCGTGTGGACGTACCGTGAGGAACAATAACTGTTCAGGATGTCAAACAGTCACCAGGACTACGGCTTTCTTTATTACTCTTTTAAAAGCACAAGACATGCTTTGATTTCTTTATTACTTTGTTGGAACACTGTCAGCGTGAAAACAACACTTTTCTGAAATGTCTTGTATTAATGAAATGGGAAATAAAATGTCATGTAATCATGTCAATCACAATTTAAAAGTTATCCAGTCAAATTGTAGAATTGACAAACTTCCAAAGGAGCATATATTTGGTTGAAATAAAGTAGTACATTTGGCAACAAACTGTACCTAAAGTTCCCGAAAATGAATGCAAGTTTCCAACTGCTGCTGTAATGTGAGATGAGAGTTAATTCTCCCATCGGATGCCATTTAACTAAGGTCAAAAAAAGACATTGCATAATTAAAAGAGCTTAGTACTTGAAGGAATAGTAATAAGTAGCCTATAGATTGTTTCTTGTACTCTCTTCCCTAGACGCTGTATGAGGTTTTCTATCGAATGGTGTTGAATAAATGCAGCTCAGTGCAATAAGACGGACTGGACGTGTTCTAAATCGTCCTAAAATAAGCATATTCCAATCCTCCTGTGAAGTTATTTGTTTTGCATATATGTACACTTGTTCACAAGAAGTAGATGGATTTCTATGAATAAAGAAGTGGATACAAGGCACGCTCCAGGCCCTATTATGCTTTCCTACAGCGCGTAATATAGGTTTTTCTGCATGTAAATGGTCTGAAAAGGCTTAAATCCCAAAGTTCCCTCTCTTCGATTGTGGTCCTTTTGTTCACTTCCGCGACATAGTGGCATCACTACGTAACAATTGTGCTTTTATTGGCTACGACCAACACATTGTACGTAATAGGCTAAGTGGCGGGACATCTCTAAGCTGGTTGACCAATCACAACAGAGTCGGCCAGCTAACCAATCAGAGCAGACTGGGCTCTGGTTTCAGACAGAGGGT
The DNA here is from genome assembly GCF_000735185.1 of Notothenia coriiceps. Classification (NCBI taxonomy): domain Eukaryota; kingdom Metazoa; phylum Chordata; class Actinopteri; order Perciformes; family Nototheniidae; genus Notothenia; species Notothenia coriiceps. Next base: position 50,949 of record NW_011342792.1, on the reverse strand, counting down.
GAAAAGAGGTGCTGCAGCACAGGCAGTATGAGACAAATAGAGAGCTTTTTGAACATTAAAGCATGGAGACATGTCCCAGTAGAGACACTTAACTAAAATATGGAAATGAGCAGAATAGGGCCCCTTTAACTCGTCATCAGTCCGCACATTTTGTGGGTCAGATTGTTTTTAAAGCACTGTTTGTACTGAACACACTACCTGCTATTAAACAAAGTGTCCCCTTGTATCTGTACCAGGCTAAAGCGATGGGGAAGAAGCCTCAGAAGGTCACTCTGAAGATCTCGCCTCAGGGAATCCTCCTGTTCGACAGCCTGTCCAATAAACAGCTGGAAAACGTCTCCATATACAGGTAGGTTCAAAACAAGGTGCTTTTCAAATGAATGTCCAATTAACAGTGTTGCACTTTTTTTCTTTTTTTAAACAATATGTTGATTACATTTCATTCTTTTAAACAACATAGTTACAACACACAACATACCTACACAAACGTAGATAACAAATGTGAAAAACAGATGCAAAGACAAGACAGGACATCATTTGAATTTTTTTTGTACATAGTCACAGCAGTTTAAGAAGTACTTTACTTTTCCTTTCCAGGGTGTCCACGGGGTCTTAAAAAGTATTAAAAGTTGATAAATCAATTTAGCGAAAATTAAGGCTATTAAAAAGTATTAAACGGCATTTTCCAAGGTTTTACATTGTGTAGCTTGTTTTCAATAGGTATATAAATTGTAAATGTGAGGTAAAGTGTGTCGCCAAGGTAACCGGTTAAAACTCCAAGTGGAGATGAGGTCTTAAAATGTATGGAAAGGGTCTTAAAAAAGGTCTTAAAAGGTGTTACATTAGATTTCAGGATTCCTGCATATGCCCTGCTTTCAACCAGATCGCTCTCATGGATTTCCATTGTTACTACTTAGCATGTTTCACACATTCCTTAACAGTTAAGTAAACGAGCCCCAACAGTGTTGCACTTCTTAAGCTTAATACACGTTCACAACCTTTTTAAATACCTTGTCATGGAGTCGATGTGTTTCACGTGTTGTGAACTCTCTGTCCTAATGTTTGCTCTTCCTCTAACCTCACAGAATATCCTACTGCACAGTGGACAAACTGAACGATAAAGTGTTTGCTTACATCGCTCAAAACACCCTCAATGGGACCCTGGAGTGCCACGCCTACCTCTGCTCCAAGAGGAAAGTGGTGAGTTATTTGATACAGAATCGGTTTTTATGTTTAATATAACGAGTATAAATCAAAATCAGTTCATCTGCATTACTTTCATTTTCACTTCTATCTTTAAGAGTTGTTTTCTGTATTTTTAAGGGGATTTAAACCTCTCGTCATGGTTGGGTGTGTTATCTAATCTAAGTTTTCTTTGTGGTCCGTTAAAAAGACCTATCACACCCAGCATGTTCCTAACTGTGAGTGGACAGAAGCCCAATGTATCCTTCTTTTCTTCAGTGCCTCTCTGGGTGTTTCTCAATCTCGAGTAAAGCTGCTCCAGAGCCACTATTTCAAGCATACTACGTCATCGAGTGCCGCCGAAGTACTGTTTCAATGTCCAGCATACTTGGAATTC
>NW_011342792.1:8259-49325 GCF_000735185.1 Notothenia coriiceps | reverse complement strand
AAATCTAAGCTCCACGTTTAGCCAGTTGTGATAAATTATTAATCAAAAAAACTATATATATTACTAGAAAATTGATCTGCATTAAACAAAGTACTTTTTATGTTTGGTACCCTTTAAGGTATTTTTGATGCTAATACTTGTTGTAACTTTTAACTTGAGTAAGTATTTGCAATTGAAGGGCTGGCTTCTAAACAGAAGTATTCATAGACTGCTGGTATTTCTCCTTGTTGCTTTAGCTTGCAGAATCGGAAGTAACTTCTCCCACCTCTGGATATGATAACTATGGAGATTTCCATACAGAAAACTGCAGTCCGTGTCAAAACCCGGGTAAGGGACTCTTTCGTTAGCAAACCACCTAGGAGATGTTTTTTAATTTTTCTTTCGTGTATATCAAACAAACGTTAAGCAACTTTTAAAATATAACAAAACACTGTTACGGTGTTCTTATTCCTTGGTTCCATGATTGTAAGGGTCGTTCTCTACATGCGCACATCACAACCAAGAAGGTTTACATGTTTAATGGATTGATTAATTTCTGTAACTAGCGATGGATGGCTTTTAAAAACGTTAGCGTGTGGAAACCGAGGACAACTGATCGGTTACCTGTCTGTTTGATTGAACAGCGGTGTTTTCTGAGCCTCAGCTGGAAACTCTACGAAAGCCTTTTCCTCTCTGACGGAGAAAACAGCAAAAATATTTTGACAAACTCGTGTTTGGACAGGGACTGCTGTTCAGGAACCCTCATAAAGTGTTTTGTGTAATCATGATTTTCCTCTGTTAACACGGGCTAGGCCAATGTTCCTTGGGTTTGGCATACCGTTGGCGTTGCCAAATTGCATCATGGAGCCTGCCTTTCCTTGCTGTTTTCTTTCTTCTTCGTTGTCTTGTTTTCTTTCTCTGTTTTTGTTTTGTGCTGGCTCCACTGCTCCGGAGGCGAAAAAAAGGTTAAGACACGGGAAACCGAGATTGACTGATTCATAAAAAGCCAATTCAATTAACCCGAACCAAAAAACTTGCACAAGCCTACTACTAAAACATTTGGTTTACCTATGTCTGCTTAAATTAATTATTCTTGTTTCGATTTTAACAACAACGGCAGTTCTATTGCCCGTCTGTCCGTCCGGATCCTCCTCTGTTTGCTCTCCCTGACCGTTGTTCTTTCCATTCCCCCTTTAAAAAGAACTTGTTGCGTTGTTCTGGCTCGGATGAGTTTTTCTTTGCTACGATTGGAGCCGTTCAGGGACAACGGGTCGCTACTGTTTCTTTCGCATTACTGAATACTTCTGTTTACAAGAACTGTGAAGGACCACGAACAAAATGTAAACATTTGTATATTTGCTATATAAAATTTAAACATTGAAATGATCAGATGATGATTGATGATTGATTGATGATGATTGATTGATGAATTTGGTTTGATTGATTGATATACCATAATTTCCCATGAAAACGGCATTTCCCTCGCCATAATACGAAAGATGTCGCTGTCTACTTTTCCAATTGCGAAAACACGTTCCGATCGTTTCCGAAAACTTCGCTTGGTTATATCACCGGTCCATGGCCTCAAAACAGCTTCTAAAGCCAAATCTGGAGATCTCACCATAGTGCTGTTGCCATGGAACCGCATCCTTTCGCCATAAAAAAAAACACGATCGTTTGCCGTGGGATTAACCTATTGAAAATGCGTCTAAACCAAAAGCAGACTTTTCAGATGTAATGCTTATTGTCTTTGCCCTCAACAGCCTCTCATTGTCCAATTTGGTGGGGTGTTCATCATTATTTGCCATTTTCCATGGAACGGGCATCCCTCGGCCATGAAAAAAACACGATGTCGCTGAACTTTCCCAATTGCGAACACGTCCGAATCGTCCCAAAACTTTGCTTGTATTTATCACCGCGCTTCCATTGCCTCAAACAGGCTCTACCGTCCAAATCTGGAGATCTCACCCATAGGGCCTGTTTTCATTGGAAACGCATCCCTCGCCAAAAAAAAAACTCGAATGTTGTTGTAACTGTATTGAAAATCAGTCAAAAAAAAGAAATCCAAAAACACCAACCAGACTTTCAGATGACAGTTAATGGTCCAGCCTCAAAAATGTCTATGCTCATTTAGTGTGAGTTTTCCTCAAAAGCTGTTGGCATGGCAATAAAACGGTAAATTGCTATAACCGGTATTTGCTATAAACTTTCCTATGAAAATTGTCAAAAAGTGCTAAAAACGTTCCAACATTTGTGGTTGCTAAACAGTCAAGCCTGTGAAAAGACATCTACGAGAACAGTTTTGAGATTTTCTTCAAATGTCGTTTTTGCCATGGCAAACACAGATGCTCGCATGAAAACACAGTTTTCTCATAAATTTCAATTGAAATGCTCCCAACAGCCCCAAAACTTCACAGGTTTGGTAACGATGCAGTCATTCACAAATAATCTTAAGTGTATTATGTGGGTGTTATCCAAATAACCGTTGGCCATGCGACAGATCATTCTTCCATTCAAGTTAGTTACATAGTTGTGAAGTTCAAAATATTTCTTGGCGTGCCTTTCTTACCTCTCTTTTTCTCTCTTATCAACACATTTCAAAGCCCCCCACTGTTTCATGGCTGTTTTCATATTCAATCTAAATTCTTTCACTTTCTTCTTACCAACATTACATTTCAGCATAAGTAATTTCAGCGTTCAGCTCTTTTCAGCATAAAGCATTCCCATACTAGCAATTTATTCCGAAATTGGCATTCTCTGCGTTTCATTTATGTTGTTGGGTGAAGTTTTAAGGTTAGATCAGGCGTCATTACGTGAACCCAAAAAACTAAAGTTAAAGGATCTGGCATGGTCGATGGTTGTAAAATCAGGGTGGGGGGAAACCTCCCGGCCTCCGCCGCCATAATATGGCCCTTGAGAGAAACCATTTGGTAACGGCGCCCTCGAGGTTAATTTTATATAAACACACGTAAAAAAAGAAAAAAAAAATTTCCAAGAAATCTAGAACCCAAAATAATTTAAACAAGCTTTGTTTTTTTTCCTGGCCCAGGTTCAGGGTCTTTGAACAACAAACACGAGCCTAAACGGTGTTCATCAAAGTTGGTATATGTCTCGTCTGACAGGAGTGTAGTTTCTTAAACGGGAGAGCAACCCAGCAAACGCGGTGGGACTTCCAAAATTGGCAATACCCATAAGGAGCTGTACACCATGCCGCAGTTTTTGCGTGGCTGGGTCTTTAGTTGAAGCCCAGTGGCGATATGGTTTCAATCCTGTTCATACTTGATCATACAGTTTTTCAAATAACGTTGTTGTTATAGCATTTTCTGGTTAGCTAGCTATTGATAACGAATATAGAAGCTTTTTTTCCAACCAGTGAGTAAAAGGCACATCTTTATATGAATCATTTATAGGTTATAGAAATAAGAGAATAAAAGTAAAACAGTGTATACCAATACTAATATTGACAGTAAAAAAAAAAAGTTGTTATTTAATAAACAAGATACAAGTTTAAAAGGGAAGGTGATTTGTTAAAAAAAATAATCCATAAAGGAAAAAAAAATTCTGCCTTACAGTTCTGTTTTCCATAAATGGGTGATTAGAGTTGTATCTATCCATAGATCTCTTTCATGTTGCTCTCAAAAGTGCAACAGATTTGCTGCTTTTTTAACTTCCACATTTAAAAAAAATCTTTCCTGGTGTGGTTGCAATGCCCCCCCAAACCCCCCGAGAATTAGGTTTAGATCCGCCCCCCCCAACCCCCACTTAAATCATGGGTCCACATGGATATGAAAACTAAATACAATTTGCACAACATTCTTGTGTTCCATTATCTTTCTGTTTTTTGGTGGTCATGCCCGGTGCATGAATGCGCGCGGGTCATGGTCAAATATCTGGATTAAGAGGTTGCTTTTTCTTTGCACAGCATGAAAGAAAGGCGAAATGAATGGGCTGTGATTTGAGTTTTTTAAGCAGACGCTGAGTTCAATAATTTGTACGGCCCTCGAAGGATGTTGTAAAAATTGAAATGGCCCTTGAGAGGAAAAAGGTTCCCCACCCCTGGTGTAAATGTATCAGTTAAGCTATGCAATTGTTTTTACTGTATTTGCAAATTGCTAAATAAATGAACATGAAAAAACTGAAATTAAACCATTACCACATGGCACACTGATTAGTGTCAGAATGCAGCCTTAATTTAGATTGTGTTGCCAAATCAATTCAAGCATTTGTTTTATAGCACCCTTGTTAATCTTTTACATTGTATTTACTTATCATGTTCTTAAAAATCATCCTTCACCTTTAGACAGTGCTACAGTGACCTGTTATTAATCACTGGGTTATGGCAACGCCATTAGCCGCTGTTATCTGATTAAGAAGAGGTATAAAGGGGATGTTTCTGCAGTTGGAGCAGCAACTACTGCATCATCATGAATTCATCTACAAGTTTAAAAGTGCGTCTGCCGGTGCTTGTTCTGGTGTTTGAGGTTGTTATGATCATTCTTTTTTCTCTTTTTGTAACGTATGATGACAATGCAAATGCAAGGCTGCAGAACAATGAGACTAACCCAATGGAGAACTCTTTTTATCGAGACTATCCCTACTTTGCTGACGTACAAGTAATGATCTTTGTAGGCTTCGGCTGTCTGCTCGCCTTCTTCCGATTTTACGGCTTCAGTGGAATGATCTTCAATTTTCTTACAGCTACATTCGCAATCCAGTGGGCGATCGTGATACAAGGTTTTTTCCAGTTTTACTATGATGGCAAAATTCACCTGGGAGTTGTCAACCTGCTGAATGCAGAGTTTGCCTGTGCCGTTGTGCTCATCTCTTTCGGAGCCGTTATTGGAAAAACAAGTCCTGTTCAGCTGCTGGTTATGGCTCTGCTGGAAATCCCTATGTTTTCTGTGGTAGAGTGGGCTGTATTGAAGTACATAAGGATCAATGACGCAGGCGGCTCTATACTTATTCACTTGTTTGCCTGCTACTTTGGTCTAGGCGTGACATTTGTGCTGTACCGCCCAAGCCTGAATAAGGGACATTCAAAAGAGATCACCAGTTATCAATCGGACATCCTCTCTGTGATGGGGACCTTGTTCCTCTGGGTGTTCTGGCCTTCATTTAACTCTGCTCTGACCCTGAAGGGTGACGATCAACACAGAGCAGTACTCCACACTTTTATAGGTCTGAGCTCCTCCACTATCACTGCCTTTGCTCTCTCTGCGGTGTTCAACAAGAGAGGCAAGCTCACAATGGCGGACATTCAGAATGTGACTCTGGCAGGGGGTGTGACTGTTGGGGCTACTGTGGACATGATGATTTCCCCTGTAGCCGCATACGTCCTGGGCATCATGGGCTGCACCGCCTGTTTCTTTGGATACAGGTACCTGACCCCCTTTATGGCTCGACACATGAGGATCCAAGACCAGTGTGGCATTCACAACCTGCACGGACTCACTGGCCTCATTTCATCCACAGCAGGGATCTGTGCCATCCTCCTCGCTACAGAGGAAACCTACGGGCCAAGCATGTACCAGATATTTTCCCATCGTGCTCCACCGGCGGGAGACCCAAAGCTCCTGGAGCTGCAGAAGCTGATTCCCGGGCTGAAGCCGGGCTTGGGACGTACTGCGCAGGAACAAGCCCTCTACCAGGTGGCAGCTATTTTTGCCACCATCGCAGCATCTGCTGTCGGTGGGCTGCTCACTGGTATGGTCATAAAGCTGCCCTTCATGGCTTCCCCTTCCGACAAGGACTGCTTTGATGATGATCTCTTCTTTGACGTGCCGTCTGACTTTGACAACGGACACCAGGCCCTCATAAGCTATGATGAAAAGTTACAAATGAGTTCTATTGACACCAAAGAAGTCTCAAAGTCAGTCTAAATCATTGCATTTTTTTTTAAATGTGTCACTATGTGAGAATGTTGAAATGTGTCACTTTCACAATTCTTAGGCTGTTTTTTTTTTCATGAAATTGCAAAAGGCAAGTAAAAGTGTAAAATACGGGTAAAAACAGTTATCACCAGGAAATAAATCTGATGTAATTTCAACTTATGTTTTGTATTTCCTTTCAAATAAACGATTTTAGGAAGTCAATGATGTGTATGTTGTTTTTAAAAACGTCTTGTTTAAATGTTGTAGCATGATTGAATAAAAGCATCTGCCTCATTTAATTTTGTTGTATCTTATCTTACATTTATAACTAATGGTAACTCAATGCTTACTGCTGCCTCACTGCATTGTTCAACATTGCACTTTGGTATGAACAGCTTTTAGTGACATAACACCAAAAATAATGAAAATGAGCATAAAGAGGAGTGCTTGAAAGATAGTTAACATATTGAATACCCTTTGTAACAGAAATGGGAGCAGAAGAAAAGTATAAAAGGTGAAATTATGAGTGATATTTGATATTGCAACATTTCAATTTAATATCTGATACTGCTTTTCAATTTGTAGACCCGATTGAGAAGTCCAGAAACTGTACACCATGACAACAAGCATAGTCAGATAATAATCCTGTAAGGGTTCATTTGCTAAAAGAGATACCTTCCTTTTTATCTGTTTTCCTTATCGTTTCTTAGTTTCATATCAGTTTTATTATATTTGTATTGTGCATTCAAAGGAGTATCATCAAACGTATGTTGGTTTATCAACTCAAAGGAATCTCCTGCTCAATTGAGAACGTTATCAGCATTGAACCGTTGGGATTTAATTCAATACCTCTCATGAGATGTCTACTCATCATCTGTACAGTAACAGCACATGTGAATGTATGAGCTAAGATATAAACACATTCATTAACACATTTGATCTGGAGGTTTACCTGAATGTACTGTATAAAAGCGAACATTTGATTAATTAACAAGCCAACGAGAGTGAGTATATTTTATTGACTGTATTTTACGGTGCACAATAGTTTTTTTATGGCGTAGTTTATTTTAAAAGATATCACACCCCCCCACTGCCACTAATAATAAAGTATATTATTGCATGACCAACTCATAAACTTCTGATAATGACAGGCCTCCAGCCAACCTTTCCAGTGATAAAGCCAGGCTCTTCTGTTTCCTTCATCACAAAGGTTATTGATTTACTCTGTCAGCAATTAAGTATTTTACTTTCTACTTAGTGTATCAATAGATTAGTGGGACACTTTAGCTTTTTATATTGCACCTCACTAAAGTAAATCATGTGTTTCTGTTCACAAACACGTCATTATGTCCTTAAAAAAGTAATGTCATTAGTTATAAAGCTTGCACTGTATCTTATCTTAACTGATCTAATATTCCTTATCTAATCATGGGCATTGGCTAAGCAAAGTTCTATCTCATTTCTACGTAAAATGCATTATATTTAAAGTTCATAAGTCACAGAGAGCTGATATACTTTGAAGTTGACCCTCATTATCTTTACGTGAAAGTCATTTTTATGGAAAATGTATTTACTGCTGATAAGTAATAATTGGGCGTACTAAATGAGCACACACATCACTTTTTCAAGAGGATATATCACGTAATATTTCATTGTTATTTTATAGAGAAAGTAAAGAAAAAGACATGGAAACATAACTGTGTAATTGTAAAATCAGGAGTCATAATGTGGTGTCCAGTGTCTTTAATGCATGACCTCATTTTCTGGAACACAATGTATCAATAATAATTATTATAGAAGATTATTATGCTTCCTTAACTGATTCCACTGTCAGCATAAATAAGATTTTTATGATGTCAAATACAAAGTACAGACTAAGATAATAGTTTTTCCCAAGAATAGTTTTTGGGCCTTATTGAATGAACAATATGTGTTAAAGCATACTTAAAAGCAATAAGTAAGGTGCGAGTTGAAGTCACTCTTGTTGTTGACTTGGATCTGAGTGGTTTAAACATGAATCATCTTATCAAAAAAGGTTACCTGAAGTAACCTTAAGGATTCACGAAGGATAACAAAAGGACAAAGAGCTGACATTTGCAGTCTAACACTTCCTCAGTAATCAGAGGGTCAGCTAAACACTCTGCAGATCTTGGTAACTGCAGTTGGTTGTCTGAGCTTCACCGTGCAGATTGATTTTGTGTTTTATTTTACATTCATCCCATGAAGGGGGAAAGTTTCCACGTGCTCACATTAAATCTCAGTCTCACATGAGCATGATTTGGTGACATCACAACTGTTTGAAGAGGAAACCTAAAACATAAGGCTGCTACTTTTGGTGGAGCAAAAATATGGGGAACATTATTATTCAAATCAAAGTATTTTAATGTTTTAATAATCCATGTTTTTCATATGCATACTGGTAAACAATATGTATATGTAGCTTAGAAATAATGTAATAGGAAATGTACAATCAAATGCTTCATCAACACTAGAGCAAGGCAAGTCCAACAAATGTATTAAACATTGTCTTGGAAAACTGGACACATTTTATTATTGTGCCTGGGCCTTCACTACTTCACCACAGAAAGGCTGTCATATTTGATGTAATGACAGAAAACAAACAGTGCCCTCCAGTGGTGGGGGGTCAGCCTGCACAAAGAGCATTGATGGCCTCTCAAAGATGGTTGGCGTAATCTTCTCCGCTCTCTGCAGGGTTGACGGTTTTGGTGCGTTGGGTTTGCACAGAGGCATACAGATCAGACACGTTGGAAACAAAGTCAGGGTTGCCTTCATCTTCCTTCTCTGACTCTGAGGGCTGCTCTAAATGAACTACATCTGAGTACTGCATCTGTGGAGAGCTGCGGCCCGACTGCGGCCTGGGAGGTTTCAGGGTCAGGTTAGCATAGCAGTCCTGAGTACTGGACTGGAGGGAGAAGCAAAACACATATGTTATATTATGTCTTCACCAAATAATTATATTCCTAGGTTTATAGTTTTGCAAATAACAATAATTTGTACAACTTTTTCAAAGACTTCTACCTAAATAATTAAAATGTAAACACTCTACCTGTGAAGTAGGATCAACTCCTGTGAACAAAGCTGTGCCTGTTGAAAACAACATCACACTGTAATAGGACTCAGTTGAAGGCGTTGTATGGAAATAGACACATGTGAAATGCACTTACTTGTTGCGATGAGGCCAATGTTTCCATAAATAGGATTATCTTCCATCTGTCTTGAGCTCAGCCTTAATTTGGAGAAAGTAAAAGGATATTTTTGTTCTTATATTTTCACTTTTGGCAATGACATCTGACAATGCAGACCGTTATAGGAGATCATGTTGCCTTTTCTTTAATATATAAGCCACATACCTTCTTCTTGTCCTTTGTTTACATAATCCTTTTCCTGTCGCAGTATAAAAAAAGACACCATCAGATACAGAAAATACATTTGCTTTCTTTGGATTATGAACTAGCAAATAAGGAAATGACTGTACCTGAGCAATATTTTGACACCCAGCAAAACATATTCAAAACTATTGAGAGGACCAGCATCGCGCTGATAACACAAAACAGCAGCCTATAAGGAAACGGCACGCAGCTCCAGTCTAGAGAAACAGAAAAAAAATGAATGATACTTATTATGGATGAATAAAAATAACTGAATACACACTGCTAATGAATATAATCTTCTTCTTTTTTATATAATTGGTGTTGGATTTGTTTCTCCACCAAAAAGCTACTTGATTTATAAAATCATCCATTTGGATTGAAAAATCCAGAATCTAAAATGTGGATGTCCAAATATTTACTTTTTAAAGTTTAACTGTAGGACCAATCTCTAGAGGCCCCAAGTTTCCATATACTTACCACATTTCAATTGTGTGAGGAAACCAAATGACTTGAGATAACCTCTGCAGACATGAAAACGGGGTGGGGGTGCCAAGGCAAGTTTATTTCCAGGCCACATTTCCATCACAAAGACAGTTGAAGGACCATAATGATAACAATAACACACCAAAGACATGACAGTACAACATACTTTTAAAGGAACAAAACATCTTCATAATGCTGTGAAATATGTGTCCAATTTCAAAGTCAGTATACAGAAAATGACACAATACATGTCAAAGCCGATCCCCATTCTCATTACAAGGGCAGGTTGCAAATTGAGCACAGTGCATCTTCTTGTTCACAAATCTCTCCCTGAGTCATATGGCTGGGTTTGTCACATGGAGTGCAATGGTGACAAAAAAAGATTTGATAGAAAGATAACACAGAAGTGGTTCCCTTGATCAACAGATTTACACCACCTGTGTGCATTCATTGCATCTGCTCAGTCGCCTGCTGCGGAAGATGTGGTTTGTACCGAGACGCTTGCACATGTGAACGTGTGCTTGCACAATGCAGTAGGTTTATTTTGCAAAAAGACATGCTGAGCAAAACACACTGGATGCGTTTCCTACTTCGAAAAAACATTTGCAACGCTTTGTTTTGGTCCAACATACCCAAGATTAACATTTCACTGAACATATCTTGCATATCTTGTCACTACACTTTCTTCATCCTCCCCACAACATTTATAATAAGATTCCCATTAAAAATGATTTGTCCCTTGCAATCACTTTTTCCATCACAAAAGTCTCTCTCTGACAAAGACCGTTAGTCCATATGAGAGATGAAGAAATTGGTGAAAATGTTAATGCACTTATTTTCTCAAATGTAACTTTTCTGCCCTGCATAAAACCTCTAAATCTACATGCATGCTTCCCTGCAGTACCTTATAGTTATTTTTGACAAACAAACAAACACTCACCATGTCAGTCTATAGCCAAAAATAACACAACTGAAATCAAACTAATCAAAACATCCTTAAATGTAAACAATTAATGTACAGAATATATCAATCAAATAAGTATTTCAAATCCCAAGCAAAGCATCCTGGAAGGAGAGTATTATTCCTATTTAGGTGCCTATCATTTGTTTCAGTTTAAGTGTTTTTTTTAAATCCACATTTGTTTCTAGTTTATTTAAACAGGCTGTTCACTGTGTTTCACTAACCACCTTCACTTAGTTGCAGGTAATTTAGAGAGTTTGATATAAGGATTAATGAGACCACATTGTTCGGGTGAGACTTTACTGCTAATACCATGTAAATAAATATATGTCACAAGAAAAAGCCGTCAATTTAAATGTAAGTTAAGTTATCCAAGTATAATCAACATGTAGTTATTATTTCCTGGCAATAAACTCAAAAATAAAGAGGATTGCTCAAGTCTCCAAAATCTAAATATACAGTATCATGTGGACACAGTCATACCTATACTTCTATCTCACATCAACTTCATCGTCATTCAAATTTAGATGATCCTTTCTAATGCTTCTATCAAGACTTACCAGGTTCAATTGTGCAATTGAAACCAGCCATGGCATTGAAGCTTTAATCAGGAACAATTCGCTCACGATGATTGTCTCTCCAACTCTATTATAAATGTGAAAAAGACTACAGCACCTGTTGCATGTTTTCCTCTGGGTGTGATGTCGCTCGAGAAGGTTTTTTCTTTTTTTGTTAACACGTTGCAGGATGTGTGCTTCTGCAGAAAACCACAAACTGTTTTTAGATTGAGAATAACATCAAGGTAACACAGAGAGAGAGACTGGAATGAATATTATTGAATCAACCTATTTTTAATGAAATGTCAAGAAATTCCTTGTATGTAATGTCAAAGTTAAAAGTTGACGTACAATATTGTAACATTAAACTTAATATGTATTATTTAGTAAGAAACACAGTTTATTGGGTTGATTCCCCTTTAACCCTCCATCTTCAATTAAACAAGATATACATATGTCAAATAAAATGATGCATTAACTCAGGGGTTGCCAAACTTTTTTTGTGCTGGTCTATAGACAGGCCAGTGACCGGCCAAAAAACAGCAAATGTGGAGTTTCTAAAGATTCACACTGCCATAGAAAATCTGTGTCTCCATACCAGTAACCCATTTGCCATAGAGAAATTATTATCTTTCAAAATAACTACCCAACACTACCGCAGTTTAGCGTTGCCATTACATTTTTTTTTTAGTGTACTGCTCTTAAATTTAGACTGTGAGCAGCTAGGACAAAAATAAACTAATTACAATCACTGAGACAAGCCAAGTTCGAAGGAAAAATGATGTTATCGCCTTAAAATGCAGCACAAGAGTGAGATAATGTTGATTTGTTTAACTTTTATTATGGTTACCTTCATGAAACGGAAGTAAACCTCTTTTTATAGGTTGACCTGCTAAACCTGGGCTGCAGCAGGCCTCTGTAAAACAATATGGAGGTAGATGTCCCCATGGAGTATAGATCTATTCAAAACCTGTAAACTAGTATCCTGGATTGAAGTCCTATCCTGGTTTAAACATATTTAAGAAATATTGTTTACATGGACCACAGTTAAAGGATCTCCATTATGCTCATTTTCAGGTTCATATTTGTATTTTGTGCCTCTACTGTGACATGTTTACATGCTGTTCAAAAAGTGCTTTATTTCTCTATACTGCCTGAAACCAGAGCCCAGTCTGCTCTGATTGGTTAGCTGGCCGGCTCTGTTGTGATTAGTAAACCTCTTAGGGATGTTTGTCATCTATGCATTTATCAGATCGTTTAGATATTTGAGTGCTCTTAACAATCTGATCATTTGAATACAAAGCCAAGGAAGATAACGGTCTAGCCTCTGCTATTTTGATTACTTCACTGTAGTTTTCTCATAGTAAAATGTTCTTACATGCACACTGCACACCTTATTTCTTAATCATTTGCGATGAATATCCTTTCAGTGAAGTGGCAGCTCGGACCTGACACGTCCTCCAGCTGCTTCTCAGGTCTGTTTTAACACATCCCACCCACCAACACTGGATGAGTGGCTTCCTGCACGGCGTGTGGGCTCCTATAGGTCAAGTCATGTCCTCCTTCACATCATGATGCACAGTTATTTAAAGAGATCGATCTGTTGAGGATCTGGGAGTTTTAGGCTTTACCAGAGGAAGCTGTGCACATATGACACATGGTTTAACATGATGGGTTTAAAAAAACTGCTCATCTTGGTAACAGCTTGTTCTGCCTTGTAACTCCCTGATCTCTATTCTCTGCTCATAACATCGTTGTATGACATTTTGAAAGATGAGAGTAACAGTTTCAGGGATGTTTTCTTTTTAGGTTTCAGTATAAAGTCTGCTTTTGGTGCAATTCAGCTACAGTGACATCTTGAGGTTCATTGCTTTATCCACATCCTACACTGTTTTTGTCTTTCTTCCCCATGATTTCAGTCAGTACCTGACACGAAGTTAACACAAACTGGGAACATCAGAGAATGATTCTTTATTTCTGAATTAGACTCATTATTGTACAACAATTGTAGTGCAAGGACATTAACAGTGACTTTTTAAGTTTTATCAAAGCCTATCCGTATACTTACAGGAATACCTGTCACATTGACCTAATAATAAATGAATGGTATATTGTAGATGATCAAAAAATTGTGACAACATCTGGAGAACACAATGTTTACACTCTGTGCAAAATTGCACAATGTATGAAATGAAAGTAAAAAATGTGAGCGAGACATGTTTTATGGCAGTAACATTCTCCATGAGTAAAACACAACCTTCAAGCCGATTTTCTGTAGTTATATGTTGGAACAATTTTTACTTAGTGTGATTTTCAGATCTTTAAACACATTTTGCAAAGATATTTCACTGTAAGAACATGATTACTTAATCTCTTCAACAATTATTATTTCCAGTGGGCATTCTTGCACATTAATAGCCACATTATGCATTCATAACATTTAATTTTGAAGAGTCATACATCAATAGATTGAAAATATATATTCCAACTCATATAAAAACCTATTTAAAAAATAAGCATTTAATAATAAAACCATTCAATTAGGCAAACCTGTTACTATAATAGCCAATTATATAAACACCTCGTGTACATTCTAATGTTTGCTCTATTAACCTTTATCCAATGTATTTTTCTAGCTCATTGTCTATATTGTGGTACAAATCCCCAGGAGACTTGTGATATCAAATGTATTGTAAAAAAGGTTATTCACAAAACTTTAAAACACATCAACACACTCAACCAACCAACCCACTGAAGCTCTGGTAGTGAGCCCTCCCTCCTCCCCACAGCAGGCGGGTCTTCGCTCCCCTTGTCCCGCCTCTTCCCCGCAGCTATCCTCTCCTCTCCTGAACGCTGATGTGTTACTAACTTCAGCCTACAACTCTGCAAAAATGTTTAATTTTGGGTCAAAAATGCTGCTGGTCTTCCTCCTGGCCTTCCCCTGTGGATTAATGTCCATCGGTAAGTCACATTTCTCGTTAAAAGCAGGAAGTGTATATCTTCGCTTCACTACGGCAACAGTTACAAAAGTTGTTAGATAGCCTCACATATTGACGTGGCATAGTCACACAGCTTTCCACCAGGAGCTATACGTCCTCACCGCCACTTTCCTACCTTCAATGTATGGAGCTTTTACTTATAAGTTTATTCATGATTATAAGAGAGTTGTAGCTCGTCTCTTTTGCTCTAAAAAGGATCGTCTCCTAACAGCTGCTGGCGTCGAAGCTTTAGAAAAAGTAACGTCAGCCATTAAAAGTGAAGTTGCGTTACACTTTGTGCTCTTTAGAGGTGATTTTAGACAAAGTCTAAAAGTCGTTGTTTATGCAGCAACAGTTAACGCTCCGTCCTGCTGGGACACGTCACCATAGATAAGATGGTGACTTACTGTATACAAGTTTGTGTTTCTACGTTTCTCTTACATTGCTTCTCCCAAACACTTAAGTGGGGGCTTTTTATTGTCCTGGTATTTTTCATTTTTTCAACTGGCAACAAAGTGGCCAGTTTGTCCACAGACAGGGAAATATGGCAATAATAAAAATGTTACAATGTGGTACAACATGTACACATCATCCATTCATTTTACTTTGAAATATTGTAGAAACCGCTTAAATATAGCAAAATATCACTTTTGAAAACATGTAATTCATTGGTTGTTTTGGTGAATGGTCTAACTAGTGCCAAATATTCCATCTTTTCCACCAACAAAAGTTATTACAGAAGAGAACATCATATTGATTCACTCGCTTTTGTAACCCTATAACCAATCAATAAGAACGGTGTGAAATCGACAAAAATGCCTTATTACTGATATATTGTGATTTATTTGGTGGTTACTTGGGAGATCTATAGGAATTTGTACAAGCTATACACAAGTGATATGATAAGTAAAACCGTAGTAAATTATTTTATGATATAAAAAGGTCGTTTATTGTTCATTATGCTCACCAAAGACTGTTATAAAAACCAACAGGAAAACACAATGCATTAGTATAAGATCTGACAATAATCAACATCCTTGACAGTATATTATATAATCAATATCTTTTTGTCTTCTCCCCTGCAGGCCATGTCTCTGCAGACTCGGACTCTGCTGAGGACCTTGCGGAGGACCTTGCGGAGGACCTTGCTGAGGACACTGCTGAGGACACAGAAGCTGCAGTAGATGAGGAGGAAGATGAGGAAGAGGTGCTCGTTGAGGAAGATCAGATCCAACCATCGGTATGTTTTAATCATACAGCAGCAAGGCAAGCCATTGGATTTACATGCAGATGATCAAGTAACAATGTCATTTGATGTTCCTCCTCAGGAAGCAGAGGAAGAGGACTCTGATGACGGAGCGGATAAACAGATAGGGTCTCACCCTGATGCCGACACCACCATCCTCTTCGTGACTGGAGAAGGTAGGCTTTCATTTAACCATCATCATTCAAGCTATTCTTTCAAGAGACAAAGACATTTTGCATCTTTGTTATGACATCTAATAAGTCATACTTCATCTGTATTCGTGTTTTTAACATTATATTTATTTGTTGTTTTCATTAATTTAGAGTTCCCTGCCAATGAAATTGTAAGGTTCCTGGTGGGTTTCACCAACAAGGGCAGTCAGGATTTCACCGTTCAGTCGTTGGAGGCTTCCTTCCGTTACCCACAAGACTTCCAGTTCTACATCCAGAACGTAAGTTACGACTGAAGTGCATAAATACATATTATTGCACACACATGTGCTCCACCTTTAATACAAATCCGTTAAAAAATACTTTAAGAATGCAATTCTCTGTTGACGTGTTTTAAATCACTCAATGTCTGTGTTTCAACGTTTTTGGAATGTAGGTGTATAAGAGTATGTTAAAATATAAATCAGGTTAGAATACATATCTGTATGTGGTAAAAGAAACATAAAATACAGGCATAATTCTGCTTGCTAAGTTAAGACCATGAAAATATAGAAATTACAATATAAAAAACACTATAACAATTATGTACACTGCCAGTTTAATGCAGGTACAAAGTACTCATAATATTGAAAGATATTGATATTATTCAATATGATTTTCCGGCCCTGCATGGATTTCATGATTTCTTTTTTGACATTCAGAATAAAAATTCACATTTGTTTTTAATGACAAAACTATTTCCAATTTCAGGATCATTAAAGTATATCTAATCCGATCTAGTTATCTTCTGCATGTGTTTTAACGTTAAATGTTTTGTGTAGTTCACAGCGTTGCCTCTGAGCACCGTGGTGCCGCCCCAGGCTCAGGCCTCCTTCGAGTACTCCTTCATCCCAGCACAGCCCATGGCGGGCCGTCCTTTTGGTCTGGTTATCCTCCTCAACTATCTAGACACTGAGGTAAAAAGGATTTTTATTATTTATTTATGAATAGCATTTATTATTAGTGGTGGCGCTTGAGGTCTGTTAAGGTTGCTTTGAGAGCAGAAGTAGATTGATGGGAGGAAGTATTCTCACAGCCCGACTTAAATTTTGAATGACTAATGAAAGCGCATACCTGACGAAAACAATGTCAGCAAAGCAGTTTGTCTTCATATTCGTATATTTGTTTCCATTTTTACATAATTAGGATGACTGGTGGCTCCTCACTCTCATTATGTTCTACCTGCTGCTGAGCTTTGACTGTTGTTTTGTCGTAATGACATTCACATTTTTAAAGAATCGCTCTTCTAAAAAAAAAATCCATAAAGTTATTCCAAGGTATCTATTTGCTTTGATTCTTTGCTAACTAGTTTTGTTTTTTACATTTCTTCAGGGCAACACGTTCCAGGCGGCCATCTACAACCAGACTGTCACCATCACTGAGCTGGAAGAGGGAATTGACGGAGAAACGTGAGGCTCTCTTTTGCTGATCTCTAACCCTGCACACTTACTAGGAAAATATAAATCAGGTTCAGATTATTTTAGTTGTTCTTGTAGGTAGATTTAGTTTGCAGTTAAAAGACATCGGATCCATTATGACACATGTTTTAAAACAAGACAGGTAACAGGTAAATAAATAAAGCTTTCCCATACTATTTCACTGCAAAAATTAAACGGACTTCGCAAACAATAGGGTGGCAACAAAATGATTGAATCAGTAATGGATGAATTAAAAGGATTTCTGCTTCTCAGTTTTATGTAAATCATGTGTGAATCTAATTATTTTACCCCATTATTTCTTATTTGAATCATCCTTTCAGGCTGTATACAGCTCTCTAAAGCTTCACAATTACAATCTTCACAGACTATTGCAGCGCATGTAGGAACCTGTAAAAAAGGAGGTGTGAAATTGGCACAAAGAGATTAGTTGTCAGAATTGTGCTGCTGGTGCAAGATGCAGAAACTGTCACCAGTGAATTATTAAAGAAATACAAAATGTTTTCCATCCTAAAATCTCAAAACCAATCTAATCCTCATTTCAGATACTAGATTAGTTAAAGGTTATTTTAAAGGGCTCTAGGGGGCAGATTTTGTTAGACTGGTCTTGATAACAATGTGCAGTTGATGATAAAGGTATCTGTTTGCTTGAATACTGTTTTTTTGCTATCATTCTTTAATAAGCAAACCGCAGAATATTATGAAGAGGGAAAAATTAATCTTCAACTAGCTTGGTTGCTACAGGTATTTAACTAAAATGCATTACAAAAAAAGGATTTTATACCTAGATAATGCATAGTGTCTATGTATGTACATTAAATGATGTCTTCAGTTATCCACAAGCATTGCACCGCTCTCAGAGCATGGTATGGAAAAGCATCATCTTACACTGGAAATCGTTTTATTGATTTAACATGTAATACCATTTGTTTTTGTTCGGCAGAATGTTCTTGTACATCTTCCTGGGTGGACTGGCGGCTCTGGCGCTCTTTGGGGTGTACCAGGTCCTGGAGACGAGGACGGTATGTGTTAGTCTTCAATCAGCTGTTTTATTTTGCCTACTGGTGTACCAATGCAAATGTAATAAAGTGTTGTCATATCTACAGCAACAAATGGATTAAAGTGCACATTAGCAAGCAGTGGCATGCATCCTAACTCCCTCTAAAACCTTCTCAAAAAGGGATATGTGGATGTTGAAACAATGGTTTTAAAATTATTCATGTTGTCTTTTTCAGAAAAAGAGAGTCCCAGTGAAAATAGAGAAGGGCACTGGTGGAATGAGCGACGTGGACATCAGCTGGATTCCTCAGGAGACTCTCAATGTCATGAGTATGTTCATTTTTGATCCCCAACCATTACAAATAATTACAGTTTAAACAGAGAAGTGATTCATTTGGTCATATTACTGATAATTGCCATGAAAATAAAATCTGATCTTCACATCCTGTCTTACAGACAAGGCTTCCCCTAAAGCATCTCCACGAAAACGGACCAAGAGGGCAGCTGGTACAGATCAATAAAACCATCCGTCATCATACAGTCCAGCAGGCTTTCAAAGCTAATTTCCTCACCACAGTAACCCGATTCCCATTTGCAATGGAGCAACATTTCCAGTCTGAGCCAAGTGCTAAAGATGTTTGTTTGGATCTCATCCTGCTGCTCTGCTGGAGCCTTGACCGGAGAGCATCCCGGACTGGAAGGCCATTTAGACACTAACAGGACTGAACTACAGCTCATTTTTTAAAGGGACTTTTTTATCGGTATGTGTGTGTGTGAAAGATGAACCAATAAGTCATTAACCTTTTTGCATTGCGGTACAAACTACAAAAACACGATACAAATATCTGACACTGCCTGTATGAATGTTTTCCAGTCAAAATGGTTAATTTGGATATTGTTTCTGCATTTTTAAGCTTCAAAACATTGCTATTTCATCTGTTGAATGAGATGAATCCCCCTCCTCGTAAACACCATTGTGCCTTATCTGCAGTGTTCTGCCAAGCATTAATGCTAAGAAAAACAGTAGATACAATTGATTCTAAAAGTTTTCCTCACTTCTGCTTTTAACATCAAGACAAATATAGCCTGGGGTTTATGAAAATAAAAACATTTGCATTTCAGTGGGGCAATGCCGCTGCATTTACAACCAATGTTAAAACAGTGTTCTCTGGAGGTTTCTGCGGGTTGGTTTACCTTTTTTTCTTCTTTTTTTGTTACTATGTGCTGGTGATGCCGTCTGTTAGATTGCATACCATTACTTTTGGAGGAAAAAAGTGTTTTTTTAAACAATAAAAAGGTGAACAAAGTGTATTTTTCAATAATGATTATTTTCAATAATATTACTAATGACTATTCAGTTATCTGTAGTCTATGACAATTGGTGGTTTATGCTACTTATGTTTATGCAGTCTTCAGTTTCAGTGGATAATGTAACTCAAGGAAACTCAAAATGAAATTAGTTTCCAACTACAATTATTTATCAATCGAATGAATGTTTGGGCTACACAACCTCAGAAAATAGTGAAATTGCATACATGATAAATACACATGTATTTGAGTTTAAATGTGCAAAATGAACAGATCAATCTATTCTACTTTATCTCAAATTAGTTGATACTCACATACTTTTTAGATTCTTTAAATATCTTTCAGATCCTAATTTTATTTCATTTTGCAATTGAACACGTTGAATACTGGCATCACTTTTTTCCCAATTGACAATCTATATCATTTTAATAACACAGGACTATGTACTACGACAATATTAGGCCTACCAAATTACATTGTCATTCCCAGGAAATAATTAGGAGACAATGCAACTGTAAAATATGGCATGCACCCAATATTTTCATTGTGGACAGGACTGATAACATATTATAGCTGCAGTCTTTTATGATATGCTACACAGCATTAAGCATAGTGGAATAGGGTGAAGCTCATACATTGAGATAACATAAGATACAAATCTACAAAGTATGAGAAAGTGGATGATAACAACAGGCAGGAGCATCCTGAGAGTCCTGCCGGTGTTGCGTGAGTGTTGCAGGAGGGTTGTACGGAGGTTCCTCCTCCTCGGGGAGGTCAGAGCTGTCCGGTGCTGAGAGGGAAGAAGATGAGCTCAGCGCGCGCCGGGGGGCAGGTAACGTCAGCAGTCGGCCGGAGCAGAAAAAGACTATACACACACAAACACACACACACATACACATACACACAGGCTCACACCAAGTGTTTATCTCCGCTTCATCTCTGATACACACCGACACACGTTAATGATGGGCGGATAAGCAGCTCCGTGAGACTGAGCTCCGCTTTTTTAAAATTGCTTTTCACGAGTGCCTCGGCAGCATCCCGCGCCCTCCGCTTGGCTTGAGATGGGATGATATGGGATTTTTCATGTCGACGAAGATCGGAGGGATACTCGCGTTTGCCCTGGGTAAGATATCTCAAGCTGCTTCGTGGTATTATTTAAACTATGAGCCACTTTGGATGAGTGAAAACTAAAAACGGCCTCTTTGTATCTTCACACATCAGAAATCTATCTTATCTTTTATCTCCATCAGTGTTGCATGGGGGTTGTGAGACCTGCACCGTGCAGGTTGTAGTACACCCATCAACGGTAGTGGGGTCTCTTTATTGTGCAGACTTATGGACATGCAATATCCAAAAATAATACGATTTATGTCCCACAAGTCCTACTTTTATATTTATACTTAATATTTTGTCTGTAAGTGTTGCTTGCTTTGCGTTATCCTCTTGCATAATGTTGTATTGACATGTTTTATATCATTTAAATCAGAAAAACATCATTACACACCCATGTGAAAGTAAAACACTGGGGTGCAGTGGTGAAAACTATTGTCTGATAACATCTGCTTCACAGCCCAACGCCCACTGTATAAAGTGAATACTAAATGACAGGAAGGGAAAATATTTAAATTCCCATACTAAAAGCAATGAAAAACCTGTGCATGTACTCATGAAACAACTAAAACAAACATTACATTAATATTGTGGTTATTATAGCAGAAGTTGCATGATGATTGTTAGCTGTAATAATGTGGGGAACATGGTAGGGAAAAATGAACCAGAATGAGGAAATAACAATAAATTAATTACCATGAATAACTAATAAAGCCGTTCACTGTGTCTGTTTTGCAGTATTTCTGTCCCTGATGGTGTCAGGAAACTTGGATGCTGACGCTAAGTGTGAGAACATTTATAAGGACTTTTCTGATTGTGTCCTGGAGCTGGGAGACAGCATGGATAACTATCAGGAGAACGTGACGAGCGAGACGGGAGTGGCAGCCGTGTGCAGGTGATGATAACTTCATTAGTGAGGCAGTGTGCGAACAGCATGCAGCATTTGCACACATGGCACATCCCCTGTATGTGTTGTAATTAAACTGATGAAGTCATTAAACCAGAGAAGGCAAAACTGTAAGCTGAAAGTGATGTGTTAGAATAAAAAGTGAAAACCACTAATCTTCCGCCCGGAACACAAAACTTTATTTCTGTTCAATTTGTTGGAGGTAGGGCATGATTTAGTGGACTAATATATATATAGAGGGTGGGTCGTAACAATATAGAAGGACACAGTTTAAAGAAGCTTTCTCACAAAATGCTGGAGAGAAAAAGAGCAGAAGCCACAATCTCAGAGGGAGAATAGAGAAATGGTGCTGAGACACTGAGCCACTGTACTAAATAATTTATGACTTTGCTGCAGCAGTAATGAAATTCTGGGGACGTTTTTTATCATTGTTACTGCACGCACTCTACAACCCCAGCACTGTATATTGAAGACAAAGATTTACACATAAGCCTTCTGTCGGAAATTGCCCTCTTGCAATATCATCTGCGATATTGTTTCACTCTCGGATGCAGTTGCCATGGTAATTAAAGCTCAGTTTGACTTACGTGAAGCCATCGTGGCCGTCTGACAGAGATTACTGGCAAGCAAATTAATCCACGACAGACAGTGCAGGTCTGCATGCTGGAGCCGGGATAAACACTTGACAGACGCCAGTGTTGATCTGATGATCTTTTTGTTTGCCACAGCCACTGGGAAGCTTTCCACACGTGTGCCCTCACAGCGCTGTCCGACTGTCAGGAGGAGGTGAGCTCCATCTGGGAGAATCTGAGGCAGGACTCCACCAAGTTGCGCTTCCAGGGAAGTCTGTTTGACCTGTGCAGCCCCAGCTCCTCGCCTAGCATCAGCTCGCCTCTGGCGGCCCTCACACTGCCTCTGATGGGTGCAATGATCATGGCCGGGCCCAACTGGTATCCTGTATAGATGGTGGGGATTGAGGGATTGAGGGTGAGGGCCTCACATTCCCCTGGGTCAGTCCTTTGAGTTCAAAACTGAAGCCAAGGATTTAAGAGGATAAGGATTATTATCACACAGAGCCATCAATATTTGCTTGGAAGAATAATACTTCAGCTTGATCCCCCCTTATGTCGAGAAACTGAGTTGAGAAAATTACATTTCAGCCAACTTATCAATCGAGAGAGACTTGAGTATTCAAAGGATTTCAGATACAATGTAAGCAGGCCAGTCACACACATATTGCTCTGGGTTACTGATATTAAAGAAGTGGACACAAAAGCATGAACACCCTTGCAATCTAATTTAATGAAGATTATATATTATTATTATCATGTTTGGTTCTTGTCGGTTCTAAAGTTTAGTTTATTTAGATTAAATTACATTAAATAAGAATTGACGGATAGTTTGACTTTTTGCAGGTACAGGACAGTGCAGGTACATTTTTTGATATCTCTCATAAGCAATTTAGTAAAATAAGTAAGAAAAAACCATCAAAGTAAATACACACTACATGCAATATGAATTATAAAAATACAGACAATGAACAATTATACTTAAATGTATTGCACCAAAGAGGACTGTTGAGAGACATACAGGTAAAGGACACAGTATTTGTGGTTTTCATTAAGGTGTTCATGTTTTTATACCCTCTTCCTGTATATTGTGTTTTATGGGATAGTTCAACATTTTGGGACTTAGCCGATGCTATACTTACCTCATGTCTGTATTCTAAATATATAAGTATGCTAGTGCCATCAGCCAGTTAGCTTAGCTTAGCACTAAGCAGCTCCTCTAACTGCTCAAAGCCAAGAAATAGTTTGGAACATCCCTGTAAAACCACAACTTTTTACAACTTTGTACAGATTTAACAATCAAATCTATAATAGCAGCTTTAGTTTACAGACAACTTGGTGGTATCCATTGTCACACGAAAGCACATTTAAGTGTATTTCTGAAAAAGTGGAACTATCCCTTTAAACAAGAGCTACATTTTAATCCCCAGTGAGTTTGTATAAATAAAAACAATCCATCATACAATAATTACCTGTCACATAACAAGAAAACATTTAAAGCAGCATTTCAGCAACAAACAAAAAACAGCAATATCCCCATACATAATGTCACTATCAGTCATTAAAACAACAGGATGAAAAACCATGAAAAAGATGGAACCAGACATTAATCTGACTGGATTCCAACTTTATTACACTAAAGCTAGCAAATAAACACCATCCAGATAAAGGTGAAAAGCCCCTTTATTCTGTTGTCAAGCGTGCTGAATGTTTGTGTTTGTGACAATCAAGCCACTTTACCCCTCCAACACTTTGGCCCAATGTGGCTGATGTTGCATGGCTGCTATAAAGACACCAAAAACATCCTGACACTAAACACCACCGAAACATCACTTTAAACTACTTCATAAACACAGTATGGCATACAGACTACACATGGGTGGATATATTGCAGAGATTGTTAAGGAAGAATCGATATATTATGAAAACTCCCCAAATAATCATATTTATGAGTACTAAAACACATCATTTATTTCAATTGAAACACTCTCCAATTGAGTAGAATATTATGCAACAGTGAAACAATTGCTTATTTTTGTAAGATATCTATACAATCACTTTTGTATCAATTGTATTTCAATTACAGATTTACTCATTAATGAATTGCATATTTACAATATCAAACAAAATACTTTACCAACTGTGATGCTCACGTTATCTGTTTAATGCTTTAAATCTATATTCCTTTGAGAAACGTTGGCATGATTTTAAGCATCAGAAGCAGCCAAGAACGACTGAATCTCGACAGAAAAAAAGCATCTTTGTTACAGCTTAAAACAAAAATAACTGGCAAGATCTCCACTCATGTAACACTGGTAGCCAATAGGCTGTGTGATGTATCACAAATTGTAATGGTGAATACAAAATCAATGTTCAGGTTAAAATCATCTCACAGAAATATGATGTTTTATTGCAGTGCTCATCATAGATTCTGAGCACACTGAAAATGAATGAGCGAAAGTCTCAATTAGTTTTATTTGTTTGTTCTTCAAAAACGGTGTCACCATTTGCATATTTATTTTTAATCTTGACGGTCCTCATAGGCCTTTTCAAAAATATGGATGATTTCCTGAATATTTGATACCTTTGATCCAAAATGCATGATACTTTTAGTGACTTCATAATAATGAACAGTCTGTTGATGATAACTTGGACTACATGTGCAGTGGTATTGCTCTGCGCATGCAGTTATAGCATCCTTTGCAGATCCTGAATCCACCCACCTCCACCTCTTCCAGCATGTTTGTTCTAGTCGTTTCTATTTATTTCATGTTTCACGAGTGATGGCATAATGTCAACCATTGTGTGTGTCTGGTACTGAGAATTACAAAAACAGTCCTCAAAGCATGAGCAATATGTACGGTCACGGTAAAAAGAGGACTCTCATCCCTTTGTGTGCAGAAAGCATGAAAACAACTGTGTTATCATTAGCATTATACCAACATGGAGAGAACTTCTGAATGTAAAAACAAGCATCCATGTTTTGTTTTCAGTTTACTGATAGAAAAGCACACTATTTACAACTGTATAAAGCAATATATGGCAAAGTAATGTGTTTGTAATAATAAAGCACCGTGTTTAAAACATACAGTGTGGGTGTGTGTGTGCATCACCTTTAGCAAAACGGTGGACACTAAAGATATAGAAAGTGGTAAAACAGTGGAGCCTTTAATCGATGCAGCCAGTCCTCGCTGCTGTTCCACTCACTTACTAGAGTTTCTGTTTTTAGCCCCCCCTGAAGCAAAGTGTTGGTAATGAGGATCGGGACCAGTGTTTTTCAACTCGTTAGCAAGCTCCCATCTGCTTCTCTCCACCTGGGCACTTCCAGAAGAGGGGAAAGGGATGGATCGGGGTGGAAACCTTTCAGAGATCTAAAGACACGCTTGTGGTGTGCCCCTCATTAGAGGACCTGTCTCTGACATCTAAAGCAGAATGGCCAATTATTTTTTCACCTTCAGTTTCCTGATTTAGATTTACATGATGTTTCCACACTGACTGGTGATCTTTTGTTAAACAGCTTCTACACAAAAGTAATTGTACTTTACCATAATTCTACATGTATTTATATCTTTCCAGAACAGAAAGGTATGTAAACACATTACAAGAATGTAACTGTGTGAAAATACAAAGGTATTGCACTTGAAAACTTCCAGCAACTGAAGAAATGGTGGGACTGCACTGGAAAAAATAACTGTTTCTTGACGGGAGTTAAATGAGAGGATTGATATCATTTGTGATTGTGTGAATACCGAGCAATACATCTAGCAGCCGATTAGCTTAGCCTACCATTAAGAAACAGTTTATTTGCAAGAAAACCTAAGAAAATACTTACATAAAAGCATATTATTACCAACCCATCAAAGAAAAAATGTAACCCAGGTAACACCACAGCATTTTTAACACTTTGGTTTAAATCGAAAAAGATACAATGTGTTAATGAGTAAGCTTAAGAGGTAGTGGGTGTAATAGGCTAGCTTTTTCTAAAAGTTATTTGATCTTCTCATTTAAAAGTGTATTTCCCCAAATGTCTAAATATTATACAACTTTAAAATATCAATCCCTGCAGCTTTTACTGTATACTACACTTTAGAAACCCAATTTCAGACACTGCCTTTGGCCACCCTTTCAGTCACCACACAGAGTACAAATATAAGTGTTACAGAACCTGTACATCTCAAGTAAAAGGCAGTTCATTTGGACAGGTTTTTAAAAGCCAATGATGAATTAGAAAGCTGTTCCAGAAACCACCCATGCTGCACATTTATGTTCTTTTCTCGCCACATCGTCACAAACAGACACAGTCTGCTGTCAGAGCACAGCTGGTGGTGGCTGACAAACTGTCCCCGAAGTGGGCACTATGTCTGCATAATACATCATGACGTAAAGAGACGGAAACAAACAGCACCCACTGTGCAACATGCTCTATAGACTTCACAATGATGACTAAATCGAGCAATACTAAATGTACAAACTTAATCCAGGAAGTGAAAAATAAGCCATTTAGAAAAAACGAAAGTATATTTGTTTGAACAAAGCACTGGTTTCCTAACATTTAACTTACAAAAAGCGGCAAAATACAGCATGCTTGCTTTAATTTATTAATATTATTAGGTAAATGTTGATTATGGCTGTAAAAAAAACAACACAACCATCTTCATTTACAAAGGTTATCTGAAGCTTCACTTTAGAAAGCAATTCTTTCTGCTGTCAGATCATGATTTCCCTTTCACAATAAAAGCCTTAGACATATCCACTCCACCACTGCCTCCCAGAGAGCGTTTGGCCAAGTCAAGCTCAACCAATAACTTAAAATCAACTAAACAGCTACTTTATCTAGCCCCAGGAAGCAACAAAAAGCGCATCACTTGTTCAAATTAGAATAAGCGGACAGATAATATGTTATAAATATCTCCAACCACGCAGTTTATTAGCAAATAAATGCAGTGTGTCCTGTGTTTTTGGCAGCTCTGAGGAAACAGAAAGCAATCCAGCAGCACCTTAAATAACTCGAATGGGGAAATGTATCAGTTTCTGCTTATAAACACAGCTGTAAGAAAACATAATACATGCTGTTGTAGGTAACTTTGCACACATTCATCTCTAAATTGCAGTGAGATTTGACTGGAACTATTTAATTTTAAAACCACAGTATCCTTGAACACGATGGTCAAGTTTGTATACCCAACAGGCAAGTTATCACACCAACACAAAGATAGAGGATCATTTCTGTTGTTGTTGCTATTCAGTTGCATTTTTGTCCCTTCTTTAAGTTTGTCAGATTTCACAATGTTCACATAAATGGAAAAAATAAGAAATATCGCAAATCTTAAAATGAGCAGATTAGATGCTCATGCTGATGTACTTAAAATGAAAACAAAAAAAGGAATTACTAAGAATAAAGTGTAGAGTCATTAGGTTCAGAGAAAGGTGTAAACTGATGTCTGCTTTTATAAGCAATAAAACATGTATCTTAATATGCTACAGAGTTAATACTGTCCAACATTGAGCAGACAGCCATGAATAAATAGATCAGTTTATCTGGTGAATCACTTGAAGAGATGACAATCCAACATTTTGATGATGAAGGTGCTCCATTTGTGAAAAACTTTTTCCGAGCAAGTTCCTCAGGGGTTAAACGTCCACAAAGCGTGGTGTCCAGAAAAGTTCACAGGTTAGATTTGGGTCCAGTGTTGACTGGGATGGCCCTGAGCTCAGTCCGCATGCACAGGTACTCTCCGAGGACAGCCATCAGCGCCATGCAGGCTATATTGACGAGCCACCAGGACAGGGCTGCTGGAAGGTGTGCATTATAGATCCAGCAACCAATCATATGGAAGAAGTGCACGGTGACTGTGAAGTCCAGGCACTGTTTCCCCCGACGGATGAAGAACCACAGGCCGAGGGCGCTGCAGGGTTGGTTAGACAGAGAAAAATATTGTAATCAGTCATGCTCATTTATGTTTCAGACATGATTTGTGAGTGTACAAATAGCCTCTGCAAGTTTGTAAATGTCAAAGTCTTGCCAAATCTATAAAAATGATCTTTTATTTCAATGTTAACTATTTGTAGCCACATAAAGTCCTTCTGGTGGAAATCCTTTACTGGTGCAGGTGTTCATAAACCTGTTATGCCATTGTATCATGAGAACATTGTACAACAGCATTTTAGTAAAAGGTGTCACGGCTCCAATGTTTTTGGACTTACAAAAAAAATAAAAATTAAGAAATGACCCACCAGGTAAGAGAATTCAAGAAGAATGCCATCATTGAAAGCCTTCCCTGAATCGATGAAAAACCAAGATGCTGCCAAAGCAGAGCAAATATTAGTAACATTTTAGGAGTCAACATGTGTCCTACTGCTGCTAGAGATCTGTTTACTTACACCATAGCTGAAGATCTGATCCAGGGACCGATTGGTGTGCACCAGACTGTCCACTCCAGCTAGCCACAGGCCCAGGAAGCTGTAGTAGATGCACTGCATCAACACAATCTGACTCACAATGAGGACGGGGTCCCAGATGTAGCTGCGGAAGTGACTGGCCATTGCAAACTGATGTTTCACAATATGGCCCAACGGTTGTTAACTGTTACCACCTGGGCCATCCAGGGTGTCCTGCGTGTGATCTTAAATCTGAAACACAAAAAAGACATTTAATGGAACATATTTCACAACTTGAACTTTGAATCTTAGCCCAACAGCTTTTTTATGCATAAATAACACAATAAAAAGGAGCAGAAATGTAGGTTTAACACTGGATATATGAGCTGTAAAGCTTACATTGACCTTTACTGTTAAGAAAGCCAGTTAAAATGAATTAAAATCTATTAACTTGCAGCTATTTATTGTTTAACACTTCACACATATTGTTCTAAGGGTTTTTGTTGCGTGAAGAACAATTGATAAATGTAAGCGGTACAAACATTTGTTATTTACGGTTTATCAAAATCAACTAGGCTTTCTTATCAGTGTCAACAAAAAGTCAAGAATGTAATCATGCAATCTTTGAACTGACATGACAGAAATAACTCTGATCTTTGTCGATTACATTTGTTTTTATTATTCATTATTTCTGACCTACTTTTAAATGACTGAAAAATATGAACCGCTTTTTTCTTTTCTAATTTAGGATGTTGAGATAGCTCATTCTTTTATTTTTGTTTGTTTTCTTCACAGCTTGTTTAGGTAGACTGCCAACATTGATTACAGATACAGTATGAGGTAAAATCAATTATGAGGAAAACCGACAAGCTGTAAGTAATAGCTACAGTATAGCTACTACAGACTGCTATGAATAAATATTGAGCATAACACTTAAGGACACTGAACAAAAACTAAGCTATGCATTACATTATTCCACCTATTGTCAATCGTTTTGTTATTTGTTGTCATGTTCATCTCTCTTCATATATTTTGCACATTTCTATATATCCCTACCTCACTGAACATCTGCACAGCCCTCCACTTTAAAATATAATATACTGGAGTATGTCATATATTCAGTTTGTTAGCTTATTCAGTTTATTTATATTTGGTGTAAATACTTGTCTTTATTTATTTTTAATGTTTAATCGTTTTTTTAAACGTTTTATTTGTTATGATCATTATATTTTGTACCTTCCTTTACAACCTATGTCCTTATGTTGTGCATATTTGCACCACTATACACCAAAGCAAATCCCTTGAATGTGTAAAAGCTACATAGCAATAAACTGCATTCTGATTCTAGCTAACCACCAACACAAACTGAACGGCTGTTAGCTACAGGCTGTTAGCATCGTCACACTCTTGACTAAACTACCTTAACCCAGCTATACATACAATTTAAGCTAACATAAAAGCCAAGTAAACAAGCCATTAATGGAGGGTGAAAACAACGCTGAAGCATCTCATCTAACGGTACAACAACACGAAAAAAACGAACAAGTTACACCATGTTACCTTTATGGTTGTTTTCTTTATGAGAAACCGTTTCAATAAAAACATACAGACAGTCGATACAGACCCGAGTACTGAATTGAAGGTTTCAGTGGGCCGTATTCACGATAATCCCGTCGGTTGCTGACAGTTTAAAAAACTTTAAAGTTAATAAACCGGGCCTTGAAGCCGACCAGTTGTAGCTTGTTAACAACACGGAAGTCACGGCAGTGAATCCGGAAGTAAAACTTGATATCTCTTCAATGTAAAATATCTCACATGTATTGTTGAGAAAACGTGTTCTAATTTCTTTCGGAATGTACTTTTATACGAACAACCCATGGAAAAAATCTTCTTTTTTACTATATAATATCTACATATTCGTTGTACACGATGCACTTGTTTGTTGTTTTCCTTTTACTCAAGCGCGTCGTTTATTTTGAAATCTTTTCCCGTTTAGCTTCCGGAAGATGCATTAGTACTTTCCTTACAGTCTATGGTACTTTCCTACTACATACAATACTTTTTTTTTCATAAATAAAAACATTAAAAGTCATCTCACGCTATTTTTCTTTATTTTTTAAGTCATGATAGATCAGACGGAATTATATTCAAAACTTGTATGCAAATTTGGTTTTCCCTCTGGTGATCTTCTTTAACTTTTTAGTATTTAGCGCCATCATCTGGTCACAGTTCAAACGGTCCAGTTCAAACGTATCTGAAAAACTAACTAGACATTACCAACAGCTTTAGCCTGGGCTAATAATGTAAGCTTCTCAGTCTTGTTCTTCTGAGGGTGTGAGGGTCTAAAGACAGAGTTTGGTAATATTTTACAGATTGTAAAGTCACTCTAGAATAAAGTTGTGATTTTGGACTACT
Organism: Notothenia coriiceps; assembly: GCF_000735185.1. NCBI lineage: Eukaryota > Metazoa > Chordata > Actinopteri > Perciformes > Nototheniidae > Notothenia > Notothenia coriiceps. The sequence continues at coordinate 18,525 of NW_011342792.1, read as the reverse complement.
TAAACTAAATTGCTCAGTCTTAGGGTTGGTTGGTATTTTCATATGTAATCATTAAATAGTTTATTCTTCTATTCTAAAAAAGTAATAACCAAAGTTGGGGTAAAACGGAAAATATATATATTTTTATTTATTTCTGCAGGAATGGTGGGTTTTATACCACATAAAAGTAATGTACACATAATGTCAGAGTAGTATCAATGACAATTATTCTTGCAAGGGGAAAAACAGATGGAATCAGTGTACATCTCTGCTAGTTTGTCTTTCATTATGAACACTAAGGATATAGTCCACATACAAATACAAGCAACCCTATTAAAGTACTCTTAAAGAATCAACACTTGACTGAAATCACAGGCAGGACAGATTTATAAAGGAAGATTTCACACAAAAGGCAAGCCCACAATGTAATACACAGACAAATGTGTGATCAATGTAAGTAACACATGCTCATTCTTCATGGACTAACTGTTTTTGCAAATAGCAAACATATACAAGGACCTTAGGCACCAATAATTGACTGGCATGTCTCATATGTAAGTTTGTAAAACCAAAACAGCCACAGCATAGATGTGAATGATGGTCGTTCTGATACCTGTACCTGTGACACTCACTTATAATGAAACATTGAATTGGACTATTGGTACTAGTTCTTTGACCACGACTAAAGTCTAAAGAGAGGAAGTAGAAAAGTCATGGTGGCTCAAAAGACCAAATGCTCTCATCACATGAGCTGTGACCGTACTTCTCCAGGTTCAGCTGGGTCACAAGAAAAAAGGTAATTTTAGCATAACAGTTCAAGTCATTTCAGAAAGCAGAAGTTAGAAGGCAAAGCAAGAAAGGCATATTTGTTTTTGTATAAAACAAAAGACTACTAATTTATCCCTTACTTCTATGCTGGTGCAGTCTTTGAAAAGACAAGGCAAGTAACACAATACTGAATAAAAAAGTATGACCTTTAAAAGATGCATAAAGTACACAGTTCAGTTAAGAAAGTTGAAAAGTTGCATGTGGAAAAAACAATGTGACAAACAAACATGAATAACTCAAACATAGTATTTGAAACAGTTGTAAATGACATAATGTGGCTAAGAAGGCACAGTTTTCTTTCCTGCATTTTGTAAGCATAACATTTGTATTTCTGTTGATGTTTAGAAAATTAAAAAAAAGGACGGAGCTCATTTGGTTATTTAATTCAAAGCTGCCGATGCAGTTGAATTCAGAAAAACATATTGTAAGATATACAACCTGAGTAAAAAAAATAAGAATAATTTGATTTATCCCTTGTAACTGAAAACATAAGCAAGACTTTTTTTGTTTAATCAACTTGAGCATTCCCTTTTGCTGCAGGGTTAAAAAGCCCTGTTACCCCATTAACAATGACAGGTATACTTTCCACAAGGACACCTCTAGTGACAAGTGTGACACGTTGGACCTGATTTGTTCCCAAATAACACATTAAAGCATCATAAAGTAAATGAAAAAAAGTTCAAAGGACTTGTGCCTAAAAATAAAGGTAAGAAAGCAATGAGATAATGGCTGTGACCACCATCACTGTGGATGGTGGATGAAGAGGTTAGGCAGGTTCTGTGGGGTCGGGCCAGGATATAGACTTAGTGGTTATATTTGTAATTTACTAAAATGACCAAGATTGAGTCACTAATAACTTCTTCTTCTTCTTCTTCTTTTTAAAACAACAATTTTGCCACTTGTATATTGTAAGTCCATGCAACAGGAGCCGATAACATCAACATTTTCACTTGGCAACCTTTTTACAGAACAACTACAAATGTGTCATAACATATTTTATAATCAAAACACACAGACAAAACAATCTTTTTATCCCATTTAGATTGCACATTTCCAGGTCTGCCAAGTTTGAAAAATGCTGCAGCACGTTTTAAGTGGCTGAGAGAGTATGACTCGGGCTCACTATCCATTGAAATCTGGGTTGTAGGCGGGCTGGGCGAGGAAGTCCTTGTTTGGGAGAGGAGCGGTGGGCTGCGGCTGGCCGGGGGGCTGCAGAGGGTACGGCGGCTGGCCGGGGGAGAACGCAGCCTGGCTGTAAGGCATCGGGTTGGGAGGGTAGCTGGGACCAACTGTAAGCAAAAAGAAAACATGGCATGAGGACAAAGTGCTGCAAATGCTCCAACAGTAAAGTTAAACGTATGCTCTGTTAACCAAAAGTATCCAAAAACGTTTAACTTTCTACAAAAACATGTAGACATGACCCGACTTTATCCCAGCATTTATCCCACCCGCACTTCCGACTGCAGCTACATTGAAGCCCCAAAATACATCATGTGGTTTGCGTGTTTTTCAACACTACAGTCTTATTAAAAAGGGGTCATTATCCTGTGTTTATGGGTACTTTTCTATAGCGGGCTGGTTGTTTTAAAAACACAGACTACTTAGTCTTGTATTTCATTGTAAACTTTTATGTCTTACTCTTGAAACTTTTTTGGCATGACTTGATATTTAATAGCGCAGGCATCCTCACAAAGATGTTTTGCGTATAACATCGCCTGCTCAAATGTTCTAACTTTGTCTACAGTCTTTTTTTATATATGTGTGTGTTACATGAAAATAGACTGGATTATACTAAACTTAATTTCCAGCCATTGCCTACAGATACAATACAAAATGTACCCATTTTAAATTCAGTATTAAGTACACAGACAACTATACTAATGAAACAAATAGACACAAGATGCTGAAATCCATTCAGAGGAAGATAACATTTCTGGAGCTTCGATGAGTAAATTTAAAGATGCATCCAGATTGTTGAATAAGACTTTGGGTTAAAACAGTAAATTGTGCGTTGGTCCATCTTTTGCATATCCCTTTTAAAGAATACATTTAGTTTGGTTTCATTGTTTTGTGTTACAAAATGGTGATGATAATTACACTGGGATGGTGTTACAGAAAGGGAAGTTTGACAACAGGCTGTCATCACAGTGTTTCCTCTATATTCATTTTGGCAGCAGCACACCCTGTAACTCTTTGTCTAGGTTATTAAAAAAATCCACACTCACCGGCTTCCAAGTATGACGGTGGTGGTACGGCTGTGAACGGTTGTCCTTGGTAGGGTGGTGTTGGCATGGTTGGAGCTCCGTAACCCTGGGGCCCGGGCTGTGCTCCGTAACCCTGGGGCCCCGGCTGTGCTCCGTAACCCTGGGGCACAGGATGTGCTCCGTAACCCTGGGGCCCCGGCTGTGGTCCGTAACCCTGGGGCACAGGCTGGGCACCATAACCGGGCTGCACTGGGACGTGGTTGTAGGGTTGGTACTGGCCCCCCTGGTAGGTCTGAGGCTGTCCGGCTGCGGTTGGCTGCTGGGGGTACTGCTGAGGGGCGGTGTTAACCACAGTGGTGTGTGTGGTGGTAGCTATCACAGCTGTAAGCAAAAACAACACAGAAACATATTATAAATACAGATAGCAAAAGCTGAGGCAAGGGTTTAATCACAGTCTCAGTTGAAGTGATGGGAGGAGTTGCTGAGCAAGAAGGCTAAATTAAAACTAATGTATACCAATTTAAGTTAGTCTTCTCTTATCTGCTAGTTTTTGGTTGGCTGACATAAACCTAACATTGGCATACAAAAGTCCTAAAACAAGCAGCCTCAGTCACAAGGTTAACCAGCAGTCATTGTCAAAGCATGACCACTACCAAAAAGAATAATACAAAGAACCAAGTATTACAACATCTATAAAAAAAAGAGAAGTTCAGATTTCATAATCAGTTTGTGCAACAAAAATGCAGCAAGACTTAGATCAGGCCGTCTCCTACAGGGAGACAAGGGTGTAATTTCCAATGGAGCAAATACATGTGTTTTGGTACATGTTTATTTACACACAAACATCCCTCTAAACAGTTTCCTTTGACTTTCAAAGCTACCAGAAGAGTAGAGAAGTTAAATGAAGTTCTTTACAGGTTCATCTGAATTCACAACAGTGATTATCTCATTACACAAATTCAGCTTTATGAGCAGCTGTATGTGTTTGTTGGACTTTCTTTTCCCTGGGTGTTGCCTTTTCGATAGCATACTGTACGTCCTATCCTTGTGGTGGAGGATGTGGAGGCCGTATGCAGTTTGAGTGTGTGTTTCTTAGGTTAGAAATGTAATCTTGTATTTTCATAAACTGAAGCTAAAATGGAACATAAGGCAATAAAGTGCAGTGCTAGTTAAGTTTTCAATCAAGGAAGCTTAACATTGTTTTATCACAAGATTTCCTTAAATCTATATCAAACAGAAACCAAACCAATGAACCACCCTAGCTCGTACTCTTGATTGTATTTCTGTTGGAAGAAAGATGCATGTGTGAGCTTGTGTGTGTCCGTCACTCCCCCACCATGTTTTTTTCACCCGGCACAGTCATCACGACCACTTCCTCTAAATAACGTGCGATGGTCTTGAGTTTTCCCCACTGTGGTTGTCGTGGAAACAATGAGTCATAAGAGGTGGAGCTCTGACATTCCTGGATCTGATCCCAACATGCAACAGCCCAAGTAGGGAGTCTACATATCTGTCTGCGTGTTTCAGCCTAGCGCTCTCTCTGCGTGAGCTTAAATGCTGAATGGCAGAAGCTGAACAAGCTGGCTGTGAAGACCGATCTGACAGGAAGAGCAAGAATGTGACGGTGTGCGCATGTGCTTCACAAACTCAAACAGTACCAAGGTGCCTTACTCCACTTTGGGGAATTTTTTAGGAATTCCTCTGGGTGAGCAAGTCAATGGCTGGACATGATGCGTGATGTCCAGTTTTAGTAGAGATACCAAAATTAATATACAAGTTCTCAGCTAATAGATTTTTTTTTAATTATTATTTTAGTATTAGTATTTTTAGGTAAAAAAAAGTATATTTCCAGCTTCTTAAATGTGGATATTTTCTAATTGATTTAATTCTCTATGGTGTAAACTGCAAAGCTTTGAGTTTTTAGGACAAAACAAGTTTCTAGCAAAATGTATTGACATTTTTCACCATTTCCTTTAGCATTATAGAACAAAGAACTAATACATAAATCAAGAAGATAATCAACAGCATCCATAATGGAAAATGAAAGTAATTGTTGTTGCCGCCCCTAAGTGGGAGCACTATAAAGAGAGAAAAGGGCTTTAGAGGCTGAAGATAAACTCGCATGTAAAGACTCGTTGAGCTTCACTCGGTCTTCGCTGCTCAGAGGCACACAGTTCCTGCTTAAAAGCAACAGAGATGCAGACCCTAATTCTGTGTCTGGAACGCGAACGTAGAGACTCACAGCACAGCTTATATTTACATTACTCCCTGTACCAAGCATTGTTTCCCTTGATTTGAATGGAAAACATTTTTTTTTAAAAGGGTTACATTAATGCAGGTGATGTAAATAAAGCTATACAAAGTACTTACAGAGTAACCCAATGTTATTGGTAGCGCCAAAGAAAAAATTAAAATACATTCTAAAAAATGAGGGTGTTAATATTGCATTTTTGTTATCGTCAAATAACTGTCTGTATGTGGTGCTCAGCTGGTAGCCCATTGGTTCCCACTGATATTTAAAAATATTAATAAAAAAAAGAGGGCAGCATTCTTCCAGTTATTCCTACAGCACATGAATGCAGCACAAACGCCCTATGTCACAATGTTAACAAAACTAAATCATTTGAGTTTTCCCTTCAAGATTCTGAACTGCTTCAAATAAAGTTGAATATTTTATGTTTTTTAAGTATTTCCATACGTTTTCTGAAAAGACAGAGATTCAAAGAGACGGCCGACGACATGGCCCAGCATTGTCGGGAACTATTAAAGTCACAGGTTTGGGGCAGTTAGGAGTATTTACGGCAGTAGGATGTAGGTGTAAGTTGGACTGACTCAAAATGAACTACAGTGTATAGACATGTTCCTGTTCATTAAGGAAGAGGTTCCTGTGCAATGGGTGGACACACCCATGTTTGTTTATCACACAGGAATAAGATATCAGGCTCTGGCTACACAGACATTACTTGTTAGTATAATCAACTTTTCGTTTGTTTTGGTCATACTTTGCTTTTTATGAATTGGTTGACAATCACAAAAATATTGAATATCCAAAGGCTAATCGTTGAACAACAGTTTGATTAAAACAATATTTTCCAATAACGCGTTTTTTAAGCATCTTAAGCCGGTATTCATCACATTAATGCCCTTATTCGAAGCATGGAAAAATGAACAGGCCCTGCCATATACAACAGCAGCATAAACGAAGTAAGGGCATGATCTTTCTGGTGATTAAACTAAAGTTAGATCTAGGTAAAGCACAAACTCCAACTAGCAATTACCACTGATGACTATACGGGCGGGTTATCATCCTGCAAGTTACATTGCTCACCACAGAAGCTCGCTAAAAAGCCAAGTGAAAACCTGAACAGCATGCAGCATGAGAGACATAAAAACCAGGAACCCCACAGCTCGTTATAGAGAGAAGTTCAATAAATAAAGTTCCCTTTTGCAACTGTTGTTAGTGTAACATTTCCTAGTGATTCGGGGAATTCTCTGCGTCTCAATGTCGATGTTATTAGTGAGACTCTGTCACTGCAGTAATGAAAGTCATGTGGTGGGTTGGCCAGCAGACCTAAAATGAGTCCCCTGATGTTGAGTTTTCAAAACTAAGCAGACACATACTCCAACACACTGGAAACCAAGAGTCTGACTTCTTCATTAACGCAGATCCCCCCCAAAACAAATAACACATTTAATTTACCGCAAAGTAAAAAGCTGTCAAGAAGCTGTGCATGAGACCTACATATGCATCTACATGTTGCAGAAGCAACAGAACCACATGCTGTCAACACATTACTCACAAGATGAACAACCTCTTTAACATGGTACTTGAATAAAACAATACCTAACTAATTAACAATACTCAAACTGGTTGATCAGGGCTCATGTGTTAAAGTGAAGGGACATGTTGTCTTAACACCTTAAAATGCAAATCAAAATGATTTTCTTCCTCAATCAAATAGACAACTACTTCCTTGATCTGTTTGAGGAAGTCAATTGGGCCCCTTTGCAATTTACCTGCCCAAGATGACATATTGATGCGAACAAATACATTTTAGATTAAAGACTGTTTGCTTGTTCAAGTCCTGTTGCGTTCAACCGGTTTTTGTTTTGGTCAGGTAGTTACAGCATGCAAAATTATTAAGATTTGTTGGTGAACTAGTAAGCAAAACGAAAACGACATTGTCTTCTAGTATATCATATCATATTGCCCAATCCTTCTACCAGTAATTACCTCATGCCACCTCATCATTCATCAAAAAGCTTCTAAGACCTTTTGTAAGATAGTAGTTACTTTAGCTGTCATTTTTTTTCTACAGTTAAGAAGAATGACACCTTGCTACATGGAAAAAAAAGTTAAAAAAGGTTTCCTCAAATGCTGCCCTTCTGCCGGTTCCCTGTTGCTAAAGATATGGTTACTAAATATGGAGACGATTGAGAAAACAACCAAATAAATGAGGCATCAGAGCCTTACATAGAATGTTTGCATCTACAGTATGTTTGGTGCACGTGAAACATCGTTTTTTGTAAAGATTTAGGCGGTCTTTCCAGTTCTTATGAGGGTGGGGGGATTCTGTTTGTTTCCTTACATGTAACAAAAGAGGGGTAGTAGTGCAATTTCCTTTAATAAAAAAAACCAAAACCAGGAAATGTGAAAAATTGCTGTATTGTCTGTTAAATCTGCACTCCTTAATATAGAAATGAAAAAAAGATGTAGGCGGTCAACTCGTGGCCAATAAACCACATGCCACATCTTTATCCACAAAGCATCACCAACAAGAATAGAGAGATTAAATCATTAGGAGAAGCTCTCTTACGTCTTGGCTTGCGGCACATCTTGTACAGGCAGCAGCAGGGACACACACAGCAGCAGATGAAGATGAGCAAAATGGTGACGAAGCCCCCAATCCCAATCACCATGGGCATTGGTGAGGAAAAATCGTTAATGTATTCACTGTAAAAGACAAAAAATAAGGAAAACAATCAGGCACCAGAATATTAATGTTGTTCCTGGTAGAGAATAATAAAAGATAGTTAACATTATAAATACACAATAACAGTCACAACAACGATCCCCTGTGCAATGATCACAGCTGGAAAACACATAAATATCCCCTAAATGCTGATTAAGTTAACGTCATAACTTAATCTCATGAGCTGAATGTTGAATCTGAATCTGTTCTGTGAAAGGAGACTTCTGCTGCTGCAGGTTGCAATGGATTCACACATTAGTTTCATGCCGATGGTCGTGCACAGGAAGACACGACATCCTGTTGCTGTACTGTGTTTTTGCATAGTTTCCATCCTAATTGTGAAGACACGTTTTATAAAAGGACAAAGAGAGACTGGTTCAAGGCAATTAACAATCCATTACAAAATAACATAGAATACCAGTTATCTTGTTCATCCTCAGTCAGCTTTTGTGAATTAGTAGAGCAGCAGTATCTGTCTGTGCAGCTTCCACAGCAAAATCCTGTTCTGCATTGTTGGAAGGGTAGGTGATTGTATGCCTGACAGTCGTTGTCCCAGGCTGCAAGAGAGCAAACAGAAAGGTTAGCTAGCTACCGCTTAGGACAAAGCTATATGGTGCTGACCTGCCAGAGATGGATCAAATATGAGTAGTAAAGCATGAAAGTAGTCTGATGAAACACACGCATGCCTTACCCACTCAAGGAAAACAAGAACTTATTGGTTTGATGTGGTTTAGAACAACCTAATGAAACTAAAACTATTAGTCCATTTATCGATTTGATAATGGACAGAAAACTTTACAGGAAGTCTTTAGGATAGACTAAATGTTTTGGCAATTTTTTAAGCAAAAGTGTCAAATGTTGTCTTCTTCTATTTAAGCATTGTGAGTATTTGATTTGGTTGCTCAAGAAAAGAAAAAGGATTTGCACTATTGTCTGATGTCTTTACACAGAAACATCTATTAGAAATTAGAACAGTACTAAGTTGCAGCGCTACAATCAAATTAATATGTGTATTGATATTTAATAATATCCATAGTAGTCATTATCCAGACTTTTTTTTTTACTTTTAAATTACATGAAATAACATGCAATACCTCATTGTTCACATGCTTTCATGCTCACAGCTCTCATCGTTCTGGTGGCCACACTTTCACTTCACTGCTATCTGTGTTTTTAAATTTAGTTTCTGTTTATCTATCCACCTATTGCATTAAATCCTATATTCAATTAAGGTTATAATGTTTAGTTATTTACAAATCAGTATAAAGAGGAGTTGATTCTACCTGAATACGTTATCAACCTTTGTTTATACAAATTGTGGTTGTTTAGCTAGAGCTTTTGATATTTTATAAATACTGCAATAGCTTGTGTTTTTCTATGGAAAGACAGAACATTAATCCTATCTTAAAAATATCATATTATATTGGAAAATAACTATGTTTGGGGAAACAGCAAAATCAGTTTAGTCCTTTTTTTGCCCAAATTAGTCGGCGTTTTCTTTAAATCATGAAAACCCGATGGACCAGTTGATTGCCATTAAGATGTTGAATGTTAACAAGCTAAAGTTACAATGTGAGAACAATGTTGTAACTTAACTTAAACAGACTCGGTGGCGAGGCTAACGTTGCTGACATCGCCCTCGATATGTTTTTTGTAAAGCCTCGATTTCTAGCCAACCAAGCTTAGGTGAAAAAAACGGTCAGTGTATAAAAACAGTTGCAGAGACAAAGAAGAAAAACAAGATAGATTCGGGTTAACAAATTGATACTAACCGGAGCAAGAAGGGGCCAGAATCACACATAACGCCAACACAACAACACTGGGCAGGCCTGTCGCCATGTCTAACTCTGCTTCCCGGATCCAGCTGCTAGACCTCCGATGAACCGAGTGATCTGCCGTCGCAGCTATCGTCTGCTCCTCGGCCGCGTCACACCGCAGAGACCCCGCCCATATCCACCCCTGCGTCTCTTTATAGAACACTTTACCAGTTGTGGAAAACGTATTCAGATTCTATAACTTGATTAAAAGTACTAATTCCACTCTTTAATAAACAGACACCTATTATACCTGTGTACTCTCATGTTCCGATTAACCCAGCTTCCCCAAATTTCTTTCTTTTTGGTGTCTATATACGCCGGGATCCGGAGTCACGGATGATCCTGCGGTCCTGATCTTGAGTCGTGGCTGTGGTCCTGGATCAGAGGCGCGGGAAGGTATTTTGAGTGGGGGTGCTGAGGTGCTGGACTCCAGGCACTATAGAGCACGCACAAAAAAACTCCCCA
>NW_011342792.1:0-8214 GCF_000735185.1 Notothenia coriiceps | reverse complement strand
TCTCAGTGGACTCACAGTTTTTACAGAATATCAGTATGACAATACGACACCCTCTGTCCTTAGACCCTCACATCGTACAAGGAAAAACTTCCAGAGAAAACCCACAGTTTAAAGGGAAAAATGGGAGAAACCTCAGGGAGAGCAACAGAGGAGGGATCCCTCTCCCAGGACGGACAGACGTGCAATAGATGCCGTGAGTAAATTGAAAAGATAATACATTTGCAACATAGGTAGTCCAAATGTTTGGAAATGCATGTGTGTATAATAGGAAGATGAATCCACGAGGATATCCATCCAGGACTTATGATCCAGGACCACAGCCACGACTCAAGATCCAGGACTCGCGATCCATGACACAGGACCGCAGGATCATCCATGACTCCGGATCCCGGCGTATATAGACACCAAAAAAGAAAGAAATTTGGGGAAGACAAAACACATCAATGAAAGCGACCCTCTACCACACAAAACAACCAACAAGTCCTCCAACTCATACGACCAAATGTGTCGTTTGTTCAAGCGCTTAATACGACCTATAATTACGTTTTGAAGTTTCGCCCTCTAGTGCTCCCGTTGAATGCAAATGTTACAGATGGTCGTTTATTCACAAATAACCCTCTCTGTAAAATCCTAAATTGTAAGATAGTTTGGCCATTAAAACTACTTTTTAGATTAGTATTTCTAGCGAGAAGTGTATATTGCGGTTGCAGAAAGAAGAATAAGTTGGTCTTCTGAGTTGAATTTCATAAGAATTACAAATTGTTATTTCGGATGTAAGTCAAGGAGGAAGACAAAACCGTGTAGAGGATAATTAGTAGAGAAACGGCTAGACGGGACTAAATATCTGTGTTCGGATGTCATTAGAGAACTATAAAGGATAAGATGATAAAGATAGTAGACTGGAAGGATGAGAAGGGAGTGACTTGCGTAGATGAGAATTATAAAAAAATAGTTTATTGTGGTGTATTAAGTTGTTTTATATTGGTATTAAAAGTGTTTATGACTTGTGTTAAGTTATTGCAGAAAATTGGTTGATCCCAGGGGAGATAGCGCGGAGACGTCAATACCATGTTTATTGGATGATGTTAGACCTAGTGAGATTTTCAGCGTTAATGCAACTTATATAGCGGACCTTGTGCTAGACACTTTCTTACATTCATGCAAAATTACGAGCTTATATAATACTAAGTGTGATAGTAACGCGTGAGAAGGACAAAGATTCTAGATAGAGTAGTCGGAATATTTAGTGTTTTATGCCGCGTCACAGTATGATTTACGTTGGCGTCTGTGGCGAGCGTAAGTGGTCGCATATAGTACGTGGAGTGTTTGTTGGTTTGTTGTCGGTGTTAGCCTATGTGCATAAAAAGTTAGAGAGAATTTTTAAAAAGGCTAAAGTGAGAGCATAGTGTGGGTAGTGGCGTGCACGCGGAGGCGCCGCAGTCGAAGTGATAGTGTTGAGACGTGTGGTGTGGCGGTGTCGTGTTAGAGTTTAGGTGTTGTGTGTGTTGGTTGTGTAGCCCTTTGTGGTGTGTGTGTGTGGTCGTTGTGACATGTTGTGATTTGTGGTTATTGTACAGGCTTTATTTAGTTGGTTGTCCTGGGTGCGGGGTGGACTGGTAGGAGTTATCTAACCTATGACGTCTATGTGACTAATCTTAAGTAAACTAGTAACCCAAAATAATACTTTTGCAACCTCTGGTCCTTTATGCAACAGTGGCTTGAATGGACCTTCGTCGGGTGTATGTGAAAGAGGACAGCTTTGGAGTTTGTAGAAAGCATTATGTGTTCTGTATATCTAGATGTTAATGACCTTCACTNAACCACCCTTGAATGATGGGATGGTAGACTAAAAGCTTTAGGAATCCAAACTACAACATATAATAAGTACCCTGTATCAAGATTGATGCAAAACAAGTGTCACTTGTTTTGCATCAATCTTGATACAGGGTACTTATTATATGTTGTAGTTTGGATTCCTAAAGCTTTTAGTCTACCATCCCATCATTCAAGGGTGGTTTTCACTATAAATAATCTTTTTTGGACGGACACTATAATTTAATTTGTTTTGCTATGTTCAATCTGAATTTACTTTAAAATAAAAACATCTATATTGATTCTGACACTTCTACATCCAACTCACAGATGTTACCTTGCTTTGAGAAAAAAGATTATTAATTTTCCCCTTTTAGAAGTGAAGATATAGTCATTTCTTCTGGGAATGTCATTTTGGAGCCTGAGGCCTGAAACACAGGCTGAGGGCTTAACAGGTTGAAGTCAATAAATTAAAAGTATTTAAAAAAAGAAGGAGATCTTTTGTATAGCTGCAGCAGTTGTAACTTTTATAAACACAATCAAACACACTTGTCTGCTGTTGTGAGGCTGATCTCACTGGATCAGAAACAGAAAACCCTGCAGCTTATTCTAAATACAGGTGCGCTGCAAGTTAGGTAGCAAATAAAAGGCAGTTTGTGGGAGGATTTATTTCAGGCTTTGGAGCATGCAAGTTGGCTTTCCCACAGTTTAAATAATCAGAAGCATGTCCTCTGTGTCGTCTATTCTTAGCACAGCAGCTCATAATCTCCCATTTGGCCAAAGGAATTCATGGCCCTCCTGCCGTCTACGAAGTGTTCATTTTAAATTCATAGTAGGATGGATAGTTATTTATCCTCCGCTACGTTTCACCGCTAGTCCTTTTTAAAATGTATTCTCGGCTCCATAACTCTGCGCCCGTGGACACAGTCCAATGTTTTATTTGCTAGGATCAGAGCGGAGCCCCATAACTTTTCTCCTTCCAGTAATTATTACATCCTAATAGCTTTTATCATATTGCAGCTGCAGGGTGGGCCGGTGATGAAGGAGGCCCAGGTTCAAAACCTTCAACAGTGCGAAGGAAACAAATCTGGACCTGTTTAAAGAGGCCGATGCAGCTTTTAACAGCGACCAATCAAACCAGGAAGAGTTGAACTTCGTTATGTCTGAATAATCTTACATGTCATAAATGCTAACAGCGTGCTAATGTGTAGCCACTGTTTAGAGGAAGGTTTAACTTTGAGCTCTTTGATATAAATGTGAACTACAATTTAAGGGAAATTTGTATGATAACTTTCTGTAACACCAGGTTTGATAAAGTATCAAAAGTAATGTTAACTGTAATTAGCTATTATTATTTTGGCAGGTTGAGTTTTAACTTCTTCTTATACAGTTAAGAAGTTTAATCTAGTGATTTCCATCCCATCCCCTGCAAAGAGTGCCCAGATAAATCTGAGGAACACAAGATGATAAGATGGGGAGGAAATGAAAAATAATATCTTTCTCTTTTTAGAATACATTTAATATTTCCATTGAAATGTAATCGTTTTTTAAATGACGGCATCTCTGAAGGCTAGGGAGAAAAAGCTTCTAAACTCTTATTTTCAGTATGTAGTGTCTCTACTTTAAAGAGTCCTCTCCTGCTGATGTTCAGGTGTATATCAGTATGTAGTGTCTCTACTTTAAAGAGTCCTCTCCCGCTGATGTTCAGGTGTATATCAGTATGTAGTGTCTCTACTTTAAAGAGTCCTCTCCTGCTGATGTTCAGGTGTATATCAGTATGTAGTGTCTCTACTTTAAAGAGTCCTCTCCTGCTGATGTTCAGGTGTATATCAGTATGTAGTGTCTCTACTTTAAAGAGTCCTCTCCTGCTGATGTTCAGGTGTATATCAGTATGTAGTGTCTCTACTTTAAAGAGTCCTCTCCTGCTGATGTTCAGGTGTATATCAGTATGTAGTGTCTCTACTTTAAAGAGTCCTCTCCTGCTGATGTTCAGGTGTATATCAGTATGTAGTGTCTCTACTTTAAAGAGTCCTCTCCTGCTGATGTTCAGGTGTATATCAGTATGTAGNATAAACGAATATAGCAGGGGTGACAGAGAGCAGAGAGGTTTCATTTTCCTTTGTCCGGGCCAGTGTAATTAAGTTAAGTGGAGACGCCCCAGCGGCCCTACACGGACAGAGGGCGCATCACAACCCCCATCCTCATGTCCTGAAAGGACGCGGCACAATCCAGGCCAAGGTGAACACAGTCCGAACCACAACTCTCTGTAGCCTGGTGCTAGCCCAAAAAACCTAAGTCAAAATGAAAATTTCCTGCATTGTGAGATATGGCATTACACATAGAAATAGATAGGAACATGATAGATAGATTTCCTTTATTGTCACTACACAGAGTTACAGCGAAATTCCAAGCATTCCCAATGTGCAATCCCATAACAGACCAGTACAAGTAATCATTTGACAATACAAGGCTAAAACTTTTTATATATACTTATAAAGTGAGCTAAAATGTGACCTATGCTATTTGAATCAAATATAGAAACATTACCGCTTACAGAACAATACAACATTAACCATACCAAAATACGAAGAACAAAACCGTCAAGGCCAGTACTAAAAATGTAAACAAGTCAATAAATTGGTATTTTGTACCTGTGTGTTATTCAGTGGCAGTTTGTCCACTTGTCCACCTTAGGTTTTTCCTTTAGTTGCATTATTAGGAGAGGGTCTATAGAACCCACTAGGTTAAAGCGGCCTTTTTTTACTGTATTTTTTTTCAGCTTGAGTTTTTTGATTGCCACAGCTACGTAAATATTTCGTCAATGCAATGAAATGGCCATTTTGCAGTTAATATAAATATAGGAGGGTATTAACATTTAAGTGAAAAAACATAAATGTAATGTTCTAGTATTGGGTCCTAGATGTCTGTAATGACTGTATTTCATTCACCATGAGATCTTCATTTTCCATGGATACAGAAGCTCATTAAACCATTACTGGCTTTAATTGACAAGGAAAGCTTTTTTTGAATTGTGTGTGGCAGAAAATGTCTTACCATATATCCACCAGAAGGGGGTGGTCTCAACCAAGAGGCAAAATTCAGGGGTGTTTCTCAATGTCAAGGAAGGATGCTCCAGAGCCACTATTTCAAGGATGCTACGTCATCGAGTCCCGCCGAAGGACTGTTCCAATGTCCAAGCTCCTTGGAATTCTACCGAGCCCGGCATCCTTCGTAGCGAGAAATTTCAAGGCTGCACATGTGTATCCTCCGGGGTCTTAAAATCCCCACAATGCTTTACGCACGGACCAATTTCCAAATCTTTGGCGGAAATCATGCTCCATTTAAGGCGGGGCCTCGCATATGACGCACACCTGCACACCTGTTAGCCTGTTCCACCATTCTTTGTTTTCCGAGGCTAGGA
The DNA here is from genome assembly GCF_000735185.1 of Notothenia coriiceps. Classification (NCBI taxonomy): domain Eukaryota; kingdom Metazoa; phylum Chordata; class Actinopteri; order Perciformes; family Nototheniidae; genus Notothenia; species Notothenia coriiceps. Next base: position 2,981 of record NW_011342792.1, on the reverse strand, counting down.
AGGATTCTTGCCTCGCTTCTGAAGGAAGTGACTCCGAAGACATGTCCTACCAAGGAAGCGTCCTCGACATTGAGAAACACCCCAGGTTTGAGAAGTGAAGCAAATGCGAAGTGTCTTAAACCTGCATTATTTCGAATGGCCAGCAGGGGGCAACTCCACTGCTTGCAAAAAGAAGATGGATTCTAGAGAAGTGTATGAGAAAATGACCCTACTTCTTATTTGATTTATTAGCTAAGCAAGCATTTCCCTAATGAGTTAATGGTCTCAAACATTAATTTTAAGTCTTTCCCAATAAAGCCTGAAGTCGATTTTGAACTATGTTCCAATTCAGAGGAAATCAGACGATAAAGCAAGGTATGATTAAGGAAAAGGCTACCTTACAATTGACAGGTAATTTGACGTTTTTGACCCTTTCACAGTATGTGATTTAACAATTTGGTGGCATAAGAATGTTGGTTGTGCTTATCTCTCCTCTCTTGTGGTTGTGGACGACTTGTGGTTAAAAAAGTTGTCCACAAACCTATAGGTGGCTACCTCCACTTCTTTTATACTGTATGTTTTTAACTCAAAGCCAAGGGTAATGGTCAAGAACAACACAAACAAACCATTGAAGCATTCCAAAGAGACTTAATGTGTTTTTAGGTAAAGCAGGTAAGTACTTAAAGGTTCAAGATCATTTTCCAGAAGTGAGGATAAGCTTGTTCAAAGTCATATTTGCCAACTTAAAAAAAAAGAAGCACAGACATAACTCTATGGGCAGGGTGAAGAGTGTGATGATCATCCTCCTGCTTCAATTATGAGTTTGAGGGAAATCGTTTTTCTATGCTCACAAGTCTCCTGTTGCCATGGTGAACCCTCTTAGCTGAATACATGTTTCTGATGTGAGAGCAGACCAGCCCTGAATAAGATATGTTTGGGTTGTGTCGTCTTGTATCTGTAAGTTCACGTCTACTTCTCTCTGCACGTTGTCCCTTCAGTAGACTGAACAACAGCGAAATACTTTCAAATGAACGCTCAACAGACCTCAGTCTATCTTACAGGTTATATAAAAGTATGCTTGAATGAGGGTGCCAATTACAGAGTAGCCTGGGGGAGCATGGCTTCCCTTAATGAGACTTGAGCTGGACTGAAAACATGGTTTGTGAAGTGTTGGTGTCTCAAACATCTAACATTATGAAAATAGGCTATTTTTGCAATGCATTTAAAATGTTCTGTATGTCCAGCATCATGGATCATGCATACAATTATATTGCATATGAATTTATTGTTCATGCCATAGGTGAGAGAGTTCCAACGTTGTTCCTACTCTCACCTATGGTCACGAAGGATGTGGGATGACCGAAAGAACTGGATTGGGAATACAAGTGGTCGAAATGGGTTTTTCTCAGTTGGGTGGCTGGCATCAATGTTAGAGATAAGGTGAGGAGTTCAGTCATCCAGGAGAGACTTTGAGTTCAGCCCCTGCTCCTTAGCATAGAAAGGAGCCACTGAGGTTTGCTGGGAAGAGATCGAGGGGCAGACCCAGGACCAGTTGGAGGAATTATAACTCGGAATAACTTGGAATCGCCCAGTCAGAGTGCCCAGTTGTTGATGTGGCAGGGAAAGAGAAGTTTGGGACACCAGGTAAGAGGTTGGTAATGAATGGATGGATGTATTATTCATGTATGAGGGACAGGTGCAATAAAATATGTATAACCTTATAACAGTATTTACCGTCCCTGAAAGGCGCAATCATTAAAAGTAGCTTTAATTAGAGGATAATCAAATTATTAGAACTTGAGTTAAACCTGAGGCTAAAACAAACTCCAATGAATGATGTCAAATACACCTGTCCACAAGCCTGGCCCTATTTTCTTTGTTCTATGTAGAAAACGTCAAGCAAAACTCCACAATAAGTAATCCACATGCTTCTACAATTCCCGAATTCAAGCTTTTGTTAGGAAGACAAATACCATTGCACCTGTACTGGGAAAATCACAACACTGTAGTTGTTCTGGTCTAAACTGAATACTGCAAGCAGGCTGCTGCACCGCTGTCAGAGATAAATTAAAGGCATAAACAGCTCTGATACTGTAGCAAGGAGGCCGTGCAATGTTTTACTGCTGGGAAAGATTGATTTACAAGAACAGCAGATTTTGCAGCTCCTTGTATAACAAAATAACCAACACTACACATCAACACAAGACATCAAATATTCACTACATGATAAAAAGTAAAACTTTAGTGCATTTAGATTTATTTGCAATGTTTTGTTATATTGGCATATGAGTTTCAAACTGGAAGCCAGGCAGAAACAGAGAACGATCACCAGACAGATAGGAGCACAGATTGTGTGTTGTGTTGCATTGTGCCTGCAGATACTAAATGGTGTCAGGCTGATTAATACCCGCTAAGAAGGGGAAGGGTAGCATTAATGGCTAGGAGATTTAATCAGCACCGCTAATGAATGCTTCGATAAACACACATATATACACACAACTTGCTAAAGGAGAACTTCCATAAAAGTCTGAGAAAACAAAACAAGGGACAAATCGTCCAACTAAACACGCAAAACACTGCTATCGTTGCAGCTATTTCATACGAGTATCAAGTCGGAAAATTGTCATTGTTTCTTAAAGAGGCCCTTTCATGCTTTGTTGTGCTTTCCTTAGGTTTGTGTGCATGTAAATGGTCTCCAAAGGCTAAAATCCCAACGTTTCTCTCCAACACACTCCCCAAGTGCCTGAAACGCCTTCAATGGACTCCTTTGTTTACATCTGTAACATAGTGACATCACTGTGTAACACTTCTATTGGCTAGCGCTCGATCACATTGTACGTGATAGGCTAAGGGGCGGGACATCTTTAAGCGGTCGACCAATCACAACAGAGCCAGTCAGCTTACCAATCACAGAAGACTGAGCTCTGGTTTCAGACAGAGGGTGAAAAGAGGTGCATGACGAGTATGAGAAAAACAAGGAGCTTTTTTAACATGAAAGCATG
>NW_011342791.1:0-3087 GCF_000735185.1 Notothenia coriiceps | reverse complement strand
TCATTGCAAACAGTTACAACCTTGACTTTACATCAGAAAGAAAAAACATTAAAAAAATGACTAACTGCATCAGTTAGGGTTCAAAAAAACGTGTATTCAGCTAAAACATACATCGCTGCAGTTATTATCCAGTGGAATGCCCGTACCTACTGGCCTAGTTAAATCAAAGTGGTTACTTTTTTTTGGCTGGGCAGTGAAGTTTTACACAGCGTCTTATTTGACTTTCTCAGGACTTGAAACAGTTTTTTGGGGGCAGACCCCCACAAAGAAAAAACAGATATTTACACATGTAAGGTCATCTTCTTAAACAGTTTATTATTCTCATCGACTCATCCGTGAGCAGAGCATCAAGTTGGCATGCCTATTACAGCTGAATGTGGCGATTACCATCTTGATCAGCAACAAAACGCCACACAAACTTATTAAGATTTAAAGCTATGGTGCGTTTTGATTCAATGCTGAGTACAGCCAAACTTGACAGGCTCTTCTCTGTCATAGTAGACCGCAAACAGTTGCGGCGCCAGAATATTTGTGTTGGGTAATCTATGGTAGGGCTAACCCATACAGTGGTGGGGCTCAAGTCAGTATTTGCAATGTAATTACATACACGCTCCCCTTGACAGTGAAACGCCACGCGTGAGGTTTAGATTATTTCCCTGTCTCAATCCAAATTGAACTGTATGAAATAAAAAGGCACATTTGTCTTGTAGTAAATAAAAAGGGCGACCTGGAGCCAATCCTGCAATTTCCCCACAGGTGAAAGAGTTGAAAACCCAACCCCTGCAGGGGGGTCTGGGGGGATTCTCCCCCAAGAGATTTTTTGAAATACAAACATCAAATACACATTCTGGTGCTCTCTTGAGAAGAAAAATAAATAAATATATATTACTATACAACGTATTTAAAAAAATGAATGCCAATTTAGTTTTTTGTTACTTTGTTCTGAAAGCTGAACCTGCTGCTCCTCACAGAGAGGAGAGGGAAGAGGCTGTGTGAATTACTTTACATTGTGGATAAGGGTGGATAGCCCCCATTGTTCTGTGTGTCAAAATGAAAGACAGCCCTCACACCTATCAATCATCAAACCGGCGTGGGGTCTTATAGTTGTACCGATGTATATAGAGATGTACTACAGCAAAAGTATTCTCCGTCGGGACTTCCTGCAACAACACCACGCCGTTATCGTGATTCTGATTGGCCAGAAGATATTATCAAAGATGTTCTATTAAGAAGACGATCACTACGTGACAAAAGTGTTCAAAACCATTTTTGTCTTCGGTATTTCCAGACAAGTGGCTACTGAAATCAATCTTACTAACTGCTGTCTGTGCAATTTACTCCGCGAGTTGGCAGACTTTACTTACTTTAACATCATTGTTCATGGTGGGGCTAAGCCATTTATTGGTATGGCTGTAGCCTACCCCAGCCATACCCTGACCGCAAATACCTCATTCCTTCTGTCTACTTGTATCCAAAATGCTTCTCGTTTTGCGCTGTCCTCCCGTTCAAATGAAATCGCCGCCAATTAGATTTCCAAGCTCGCGCCAGGGGGGGGGAGGGTTTACAAGGCTTGCGTCTTGTGCTGCATTCACTTGCACTCGGACATTAGAGATTTTCTCTCATAAATGTCCGATGAGCCACAACTTTTCTTTAAAAACAAAGCTGCCAAATGGGGTGGCAGCTGGGGTGGCAAGGTATTTTTCTGAGGTGGCAGCTGCCACCCCGTTTCACCCCGTAGAACCGCCACTGCTTGGTTGGTGATTGGCTAATGGTTACACAAGCCAAAAAATCGTTATGACATCATAAAGTGGCCAAAATCTGATCAGCTCATTTTCAGACAGGCTTTTATATAAATGGATCAGGACAAAAAGAAAAAACAAACGGTAATCACACCACATGTTCAGCTCCAGACTAAATGTTTCAGAGGGATGTGTTGATTCATGTTTGTTCATTGTGGAGGCTGCAGTCTGGTGCTGATGATTGGTCAGACCTTGTCTCTTCAGGGACAGGAGGACTACTGCAGCTGAGCTCTTCCAATGAGAAAAAAAGGACGGTGGTGAAGAACAAAGGCTCATGGAGCAGAAGCTCTTGTTGGGACTCCTTCAGAGCCACTGTGATTGTGCAGGAGTGTGTGCAGTGTGCAGCAGTGCATTGCAGCTTGTTGTACAGTGTGCTTTTAACTTCGAACCTTACTGCTACTGACACCTGGGGACCATGATCATCTACATGAAGGGGTGTCCAAACTACGGTCCAGGAGGCCAATTGCGGCCCTTTGACTATTTTGAATCGGCCCTCAGCAAATTCAAAATGGATAAAGGAATACGGCCCACACCTAGTTTTCATGTGTTCATTTGCCACCTATTTAAAATCAATTCAGTCAATTAAAGTTGAAAGCATTTTCTAACTTAGTTGATAAAAAAAGCCCAATAACTTATTTGCGTAACAAGCTTGAAATAGACCCTTCCTATTTCTCATTTTAATAAGCAATCTGAGGCTCCTGTTTTAAGGAATGAGCTGCTAACACTATTTGCAACAAAATAAATGAAACCCAGTGGAGAGCTGTTATTCAAGTATCAAGCATCATTTACCTACATATGATTGATTTTGCTAACTTATTTACAAGGCAATATAATTTACCTCTAGTGAGGGCCCAGCCCTTTGTATGTTTTTCTGTATGCAGCCCTCAGTGAAAATGTTTTGGAATTTGGACACCGCTGATCTACATCAAAAGCGACAAACAGCAAATCTAAAAAGGTATTTTTTTTTATGCCTGAAATGTCCCATTTATGTATAATGATTAAGAACATTACTGGGCATCAGAAACATGGAGGATCTGGATAAATACCAATAATCATCATGTTCTGGACCACACAAAAGGTAACAAGCACCTACATGACTCACACTGAATGGGGGCAATCATCTACAATAGGGGAAAATATTAATGTCTCAGATGCTCAAGGAACATTTGAATACACTGACTATAAAACAAAAGATCTGGATTATGAAATAGACCCGGACACTAATTTCTTCTCTTCTATCATCAACAACTGCTGTCATAGCCGTGGGAACATGTTTCAAATGGGGGGT
>NW_011342790.1:0-6630 GCF_000735185.1 Notothenia coriiceps | reverse complement strand
GGCTGGGCGGATTGCAAACCACGCCCCATAAAACTCAAAAAAAGTTTTGTGAAGCCGTCATTTTATTATCCTAGCATTAGCATTATTAGCATTAGCATTAGCCCAGCGCAGAAACGCAGAGAGACTAACTTATGCCAACACAAAATAAAACATGGGAGCGGTGGAGATGAGGAGGTGTCGGCGTTCTGGAGATTTACTCGGAAGGCTTCAGTAGAAGCTGCTGGGAGTCCCAGCAGCTTCTACTGAAGCCAGTCCCCAACTCCGGGGACTTCCGGCCGGGGACTTCGGGTGGCAGTATACGGCGTGAAGTTGTTTGCGGCCTGCCAGTAAACCCAAAGCAGAAGAAGAAGAAGTGACTTCAGCGGCTTCATTTGCCTAATCCTCCCTCAGGGACTTATTCCAGTGTGAACGCGATCTGAATTTAGTTAATCAGAACTAAAGAGTTCTGATTAACTAAGTACTCATGAACCTTTGTGGGAAAAGTACTGCGGTGTGAAAGCGCCTCTTGAAGTCCACCTCACTAATGATCTTGTGGATATTGAGAGTAAATCCTTGCAGATGGGTTAAAAAATGTGTTGAAAAGCCTTAAAAATATGGCATATTTAAACCTTGTAGTGTTGTAATCTGGAAATAAATCTTACACATGTTCCTTAGGGATGAAAACAAACCTCCAAATCCATCCAGTAACATGTGATGATAAAACTCGGACAGTAAAAGGCTGATAGCGTTATGTAACAGGAAGTAGTCTCACAGGCTTCCCCTTCACTTTTAATATCCACATACACATTTTGCAGCCAAGAGAGCAGTTTGGTTCAGATCTCCCTAATAGTTCCCGTTGTTTGGGTAAAGAAAGATTTCTAGGCAAACAAAGATATGATAATGAAATGATACTACTCTCAATACAGCTGCCTCCATCTTTGTTTCACAACAGATCAATGTCGGAGTGAAACCCAGCAGGTTGTACTGATTATATATCTGTATCCCTCTCTCCACACTCAAGGTCTTAACATCACCTCATTTCTGTTTCTGTGACCGCCACCGTGCGTATAACTTTCACACATTCACTGAGCTTTTTGAACTGTGAAGCGTGGAGAATTGAAGAGAGAGGCCCACTCAGGTAATGATTCAGCACATCCAAAGGCACGACTCGCGGTTAATGGCAAGTGGGGAGCGTTAGCATTTCAAAACAAGGTCACAGTCTGCTTCTGAGACAAACCCTCCATCAGGAGCATGTGATGTATGAGTCAGCGCTGCCCTACAGGGGTCTGCTGGATGAGTTTCTTCCTGCCTCAGCTGTAATGACTGGAACCTAGAAGGCGTTCATTTGGCCTCATCACCTCCTCCCTAGATGACAGAGGGAAAAAAGCCAATTAAACTAGTCAATTAGTCCTCCACCGACCCTTAGAACTCCAGGAAACATGACGAAGTGTCATCAAATACTGGGATTTTTAAATTAACAACCATAGTTTAATAAGGGAGGTGACATCTCATATGAAATACAGTCACTCTTCATCTTTGTTTAAGCCGGCTTCCTCTGGTTTAACCTCGCTCCATGAAGTATAGGTGTACTCCAGCGTGTATTAGTACATGTAGTAGGGCTGCTCAATTAATTGTATTTGAATCGCGATTACGATTATGGCTTGCGACGATTACGAAAACAACGTAATCTAAATAAAACGATTATTTTTTTATTATTACTTTTTATTTTTATTTTTTTTTTGTTTTGGTTTTTCAGTTGAATTATACTTAACGTTCAGTAATCAACTGTTCAAAACATACTGTTCAAAAAAATTTTTTTTCAATAAATTGATGTTTTCAAAATCGCAATTCCAATTATTGACCCAAATAATCGAGATTATGATTTTTGCCGTAATCTAGCAGCCCTAACATGTAGCATCGCTGCAGTCCATCAGTGATGCAGTTTGTTTCTTGCAGTGGAGAAAACACGTCCCAGTTATCTATCTGCACCTTTATTTGTATCCTCTTACAGTACTACTCCCACGTAGCTCTGTCTTCTTGCATTGTGCCAACTGTGTGTGGTCGTTAAACAGCTGATTATGCCATCTGTTAGAGGTCGTCCCTCTCAACGTTTCACCGACAGAAAACGTCCCCTAGCTTCGTGAGGATTCTTTAAAGGTCTCCTATTATACTATTTGTAGGCATATATTATAGATCTAAAAAAAAAATGTTGCTCAAAATACCAAACAGATCAGCCATTCTGTCTCTGAAACAGTATGGAGCTCAAATGCTTTTTGAGGTGAGTTCCTTTCTTTATTTCCTGCTTGTTCACACAGACTCTCTCCAGTACAAGTTAGCTCTGAGTGTTAGCATGCTAACGTAAACACAGACCATATTACGTCCAGAACACGTCGCGCATTGTTTCTGATAGCATTGTTTTTGATAGCATTGTTTCTGATAGCATTGTTTCTGATAGCATTGTTTTTGATAGCATTGTTTCTGATAGCGATGTTTCTGATAGCATTGTTTCTGATAGCGATGTTTCTGATAGCATTGTTTCTGATAGCATTGTTTCTGATAGCATTGTTTCTGATAGCATTGTTTCTGATAGCATTGTTTTTGATAGCATTGTTTCTGATAGCATTGTTTTTGATAGCATTGTTTCTGATAGCATTGTTTCTGATAGCATTGTTTTTGATAGCATTGTTTTTGATAGCATTGTTTTTGATAGCAATGTTTCTGATAGCATTGCTTCTGATAGCATTGTTTCTGATAGCATTGTTTCTGATAGCGATGTTTCTGATAGCATTGCTTCTGATATTTTTGATAGCGATGTTTCTGATAGCATTGTTTCTGATAGCATTGTTTCTGATAGCATTGTTTCTGATAGCATTGTTTCTGATAGCATTGTTTCTGATAGCATTGTTTCTGATATTTTTGATAGCGATGTTTCTGATAGCAACGTTTCTGATAGCAACGTTTCTGATTGGCCCGTGGGTGCAAAGCCCGCCCACATTTTAGTAATGTTGTCATGACGCAGCAAATCTGGATCAGCTCCGTTGTTCCCCCGCTTTTAGAGATGTGGGTACGGAGGAAAAGAGACAGGGTTGTATTTTCTGACACATGACTCATATTTATGTATAAGAGAAATCAAAAAGTGCATTTAGCATGATAGGAGAGCTTTAAATGCGCACTGTGACATGAGGAAGATGAAGAAGACGAGGCCAGGTGGGGCTTTCTGAGCAGATTGTTAGGTCACTGCAGGCAGACGTCAAACAGGAGCCGGTTTTTTCCACCACTTCTTTACCCTTTAACCTTCTCTGCTCTCCCTTTCTTTCTCCATTCGATTGATTCCTTGTTCCACCTTCCTTCACCACCCACATGTCCATTATCTTCCTTATTCTGAAGTTAACCTTTTGAAGAGTGACTATTCCAGCCTCCTCGACTCACGTGGTAGACATTTCTGCTACGACATCAATCAGAGAGCTCGCAGCGCTTCAAAAAGATCGCTCCGTGTCAGAGTTACTTTTCATATTCACCGCTAATAACGTCACGTAATGTTCACTTTCAAATTAGTGCTCTCGGGGAGAAAGTCTTCCTGCTAAGAAGTTCTCTTCATGCTTATGCCACAAAGGAAATGAGAAAATACATCAGTTCAATTTGCTTTTAGGGATGGATCATTGACTCGGCAATAAGTGGAAGTATCAGCCTGATGTTTGCATGCGAACATGACACACGTCTCAGGTCTTTTTCTCTGATGTCGACATATTTGAGATGTTTTGTCAGTGATTTGAAAAGATACTTTTCTCACGCTGTCGGCACTGATGTGTTGTGTCATCTCAAAGATAACAAAGCGTTTTCTCTCGCTGCGAATCTTGTTTTAAACACGGCGGATAAAAGCAAAGCTGTAGGCGGTCTCCGTCATAATCACACTTAAAATGTCTGCAATATTAATAACAGGTTTTTCTGTGATGTAACAAACACAACAAGCGAGAAATGAGTCCAGGGGGATTCTCTTTTGTACTGTTTCCCTTTGATTTGAATGCTTGAAAGGCTGTTAGTGATACTTCATGTTTAAAATCCATTTCTCCACGTGGCGTCTGCCCACTCCAAAACACCTTGGCAATTTAATTCCTGTGGTTATTGTTTCCTGACAAATATGTCACATTGACTCTTTGAGATAAAGTAATGAGTAGCCACTTTTATTATGACTTTTTAAGCAAGCCTTTTAAAGGGGCCCTATTATAATAATAATAATAATAATAATAATAATAATAATAGATTTAATTTGTTAGCGCTTTTACAGGTGCTCAAAGATGCTTTACAGATATAGTGAAAAGAAAAGAAAGGAACTACAAATAAATATATAGTTAAAGTTAAAGTCAAATAATACAAAAACAATCACACATTAAAAGCCAGATTGAAGAGGTGAGTTTTTGTGAGTTTTTTGAAGGTGGTGAGGTCGGTGCAGTCTCTGATGGGTTGTGGGATCATATCAGGTTCATATGTGTACTGTATGCCTCTACTATGACATGTTTAAATGCTTAAACGTTCAAAAAGGTCTTTATTCTTCTCATACTGTCTGTGGAAAGAAACACCTGGAGGGAATATCTTGTCTTTTAGCCTTTGCAGACCATTTACATGCACACAAGCATGTAGAACACACTATAGGAAACCTGGAAAAAGCATATTAGGTCCCCTTAAAGGTGGGGTAGGTAATTTTGGAGAAACCAGCTCGAGTGCGGTAGAATTTGAAAATACACAACCGGAACAAATCTGCTACTTCCTTACAGAGCCCCTCCTCCAACACACACGAACGCGCACATGACCAATGAGGGCACGAGATAAGTTTGTGCACAGATGGAAGGCTGACAGGCAGGTAGGCCATCCAGTTACTTTAGCCGGCTCAGATGATTGGTCGTGCTTTTTACAGCACCACGGCTTCTTCCACAGATGACATTTTTTAATGGATTTTTTGTCAAAGCACTTCAGATATTCATTGCTATCGGGATGTTAAGAGCATTCCATGGAATATAACAAAAAGTGTATCTCGAGCCGGTTTCTCAAACTTACCTACCCCACCTTTAAGGTCACTATCTGCATAGGAATATCAAACTATTCTATTTTCATCCTGCAAAATAAACCAGAAATGTGAGATGCTTGGACTCCATTGTTGCCTCTGTGACCTCGTAAAGTCCATCTAACATTGACCACAGTCTCCCCGCGGCATGATACATCCACTTTGATCATTTCCTTTGATCATTGTGTCTGCTTGGTACTTTTAAAAAGACACACTAGATGCATTACAGCTGACATTTGCATTGGTCCTCTTTGAAGCAGCTGGGCAAACATCGTGGCTCCTTTGTGTCATTTGTAGTTTCAAAAACAAGTGCAAAATGCTAATTTGTCTGAGGACATTGCAATCACATGGAATCCAAGACCCACAAGCGAGAGAGCTTATTTTATGTTCCCTTGAAATGCTCGGATGTTTAAACAGTTGCCAGCGAACCTGAAAACGGCCCAAGTGCTGAAGGAGGCTCTGCTGACACAGAAAGTGAAACGCCAGGCTGGATGAGAGCGACTCCAGCCTGATGGAGCCGCAGCCGACAGCGCTTTCCAGCCCAGAGAGGGATAAATAAAGCACTAGACAATAGAGTCACTCTCCATGGATTTCAGCCTCTGGGCGACGCTCCAGCCATACCGGCCACTCGCTCAGATGGGAATTAGAAACCAGGAGACAGATTGTGAATAGAGCATTTACTCCCAGACAGATCGATGCACTAGATTTCTGCAGGGCACGCACAGAAATTGGGGTGAAAAAGGGCAAGCAGTGTGTTTTGTATGTGCTTATTCTACCCGTATAACCTCGTAAGAGTTGGGAAACCTCCATCGTGCTTCACTTTCCCGGCGAGGGTCTCTTCCTCTCACAGTCAAGGCCACTAGAGAAAGTGCCCTGCTTGCCAAAGGGCTGTCACTGAGCAGAACAGCCTTAAACAGGGATGTTGTTTTCTATTGTCCCAAAGCCAGAGCGCTGTTTCAGTCGCCGGAGCCCAGCGGCAAACACATCCCAGAGCTCTGAGGAGGCTTTAAGGAGCAGAAGGAAGGAAGGGAAGGAAACACCACTCAATTAAAGACGTGGTAATGACTGAGGTGTCGAGCTGGTAATCAGGATTCAGTGTTTTGGCTTCTTGGAGTGTCCATTTTGGGTAGACATCAGTGTGTGTTTGCAAAAAGAAATTCACTTCTTCATGTCTCTTCTACATCAACATGTGTCCCCTCTTCTTCATGTCTCTTCTACATCAACATGTGTCCCCTCTTCTTCATGTCTCTTCTACATCAACATGTGTCCCCTCTTCTTCATGTCTCTTCTACATCAACATGTGTCCCCTCTTCTTCATGTCTCTTCTACATCAACATGTGTCCCCTCTCCTTCATGTCTCTTCTACATCAACATGTGTCCCCTCTTCTTCATGTCTCTTCTACATCAACATGTGTCCCCTCTTCTTCCATGTCTCTTCTACATCAACATGTGTCCCCTCTTCTTCATGTCTCTTCTACATCAACATGTGTCCCCTCTTCTTCATGTCTCTTCTACATCAACATGTGTCCCCTCTTCTCCATGTCTCTTCTACATCAACATGTCTCCCCTCTTCTTCATCAATGTTGTGTCCC
>NW_011342789.1:0-11821 GCF_000735185.1 Notothenia coriiceps | reverse complement strand
AATAATTCTTTTCGCTCGAAGTGGAGTCAAAAGAGATGAGTTTCCAGTCCGTGCCGGAAGATGTGCAAGCTATCTGCTGTCCTGATTTCAATGGGGAGCTCATTTCACCATTTTGGAGCCAGGATAGCAAACATGTATGTCGCATGTATGTTGCATGTTGATTTTTAGGTCAAGAGTGGGACAATCTTTTCCCGGAAGGAAAAGCAGTTCAGTCTTGTCAAGGTTGAGCTTAAGGTGGTGAGCAGACATCCACTGAGAGATGTCCGCTAGACAAGCAGAGATGCGTGCGACGACCTGGGTCTCTGAGCGGGGAAAGGACAGAATTAATTTGGTGTCGTCAGCGTAGCAGTGGTATGAAAAACCATGCGGGCTAATGACTGATCCGAGCGAGTTTGTGTACAGAGAGAAGAGGAGGGGACCAAGAACAGAGCCCTGAGGGACCCCTGTAGTTAATTGACAAGGGTCGGACTCTGACCCTCTCCAAGTTACCCTGTAGGTGCGGTCTTTGAGGTATGAGGTGAGGAGGGAAAGTGCAGAGCCTGAAACTCCAAGTTCTTGGAGAGTGCGAAGGAGGATCTGATGATTTACCGTGTCGAATGCAGCAGACAGGTCCAGAAGGATGATGACAGAGGAGAGGGATGCTGTTTTAGCCGTGTGCAGTTCCTCAGTGACAGCAAGGAGGGGAGTTTCTGTTGAGTGAACTGCCTTGAAACCAGACTGGTGCGGATCCAGAAGGTTGTTCTGATGGAGATAACAGGAGAGTTGTTTAAAGACAGCGCGTTCAAGTGTTTTAGACAGGAACGGGAGGAGAGAGACAGGCCTGTAGTTTATAATATTGGACGGGTTGAGATGTACTTTATTATGTTAGTAGAGAGCAATAAAATCCAGTTTAAATAAACAAATATTAGGTTCAACTTAATATGATTGCATTCAACCTAATTTAGTTGACATAATACATGTGTTTAAAGTCAATGTTTCAGTTTTTCAGTTTATAGGCCCTAAATAACTATTTTCTGATTATAATTTATTTCCAGATTATCCAAATGAATATTTGTTTATGTGCCTAGATTGTCACATGACCGATCATAACATACAATTCCACCATATGAAACTTTTTTTTAAGCATTACATATCCATAAATAAAAAGTAATATAATATTGGATCCAGTGTTCTTGGTTTGAGTTTTAGATTGATGTTCTCTTAATATTGCTGAACCAAAGATCTCACCATAATAGATCACCTAACAACAAAAATACTACTGTTCAGAAAAATATTTGTATCTGCCTACCTCAATAGATAGAACTGGAATAATGGATGGAAAACATGAACTCAATGTCTTGTGATAAGGATAATGTCAATGTGATATATTTTCTGTACAGTAACTAAATCCGTTGGTAAACTATGCTGACTTCCTGCCTCCAGCGCTGTGATTCACGCACACTGAAATTGAGGCTCGTGTTTTTTCTTGGAATCTTGAATTATTCCTTTAATCCAAATCTATAAACACAAATTATTCAACACACAGATATACTGTATGGGATTCTCTGCTAACAGATCTCTATAAAGCAGCCCGTCCTCACCTGTCCTTCAAACTGCTGATTTTGCACTACAAGCTTCTTTGTAGTTGACTTGAGGGAGCATTTCAAAGCCAGCTCCCATACACCAATATTATGCACCATATATTTATTTCTCTGTTGTGTGCCTGCTCGTCTGGATGAAATCTTTGTTGCCGGCCTTCAGTGCAGGAGCCTCTCTCTGCATGTTTACCTTCACATATCCACCGCGCCGCCATCACACTCTTCCCGCCTGTGATCCAACAGCAAAGAGCCCTCACTTTGTTGTTTCCCAAGTCTTTCTTCTTTTCTTCCACAGCATGTCACCAGCTCTCTTGTTGGCCATTTTGATATGTTTATTTACTGTGTGGATAGCTTTGATCGAGCTGGGGCAGGGAGAGTGATGTCTGGGAATGTGTGTGAACGTGTGTGGTGGGTAAATTTCCCTGTGGAGGAAAATGCTTGTGAGCAGGCTGCCATGTCCACTAAGGCTGAGAAGACACAGCTTAGATGGGGGGGTGGGGGGTTGATGCAAGGCAGGTTGTGTATCTCTCCAGGGCTTAAAAGTGTGCTACTGCAACACACTGAGGAAAAACCCTGGTCACCTCCACACACACACACACACACACACACACACACACACACACACACACACACACACACACACACACACACACACACACACACACACACACACACACGTCACTCTCTCTGACTGACTGACCACATCAGGCAGCTGGGTGTGGTCTGCGCTGCATTACTTAGCGTGTGTGTGCAGGGTTTACACAGGTTAGACTGCACACACTGAAACAGTGAGATGCTGCAGATTATGTGATTCAGGCTGATGAATAGCTTTGTCAATACAATACTTTTATTAGGATCAGATATCGAGCAGTATCTGTCCTTCAGACAGCAACATGATGGAGGTTCTTTCCTGTCCACAGATACATCAAATCCCACTTTAAAAGCTGCAATGAAATTGTATTTACTTCACATATTTGTATGCATTTAACAGTTGAAACTAAATGTACATCTTCCTCTCAAGGCCATTACTGCCTTTGAGTTTTCTAAAAGGCAGTGGGTTGAATCTGTTTGAATCCCTCTGTGATCGCTTGTTGTGTGTTTCAATGCAGCAGAACCCAGAACACCAGATGTTATTGACTGATTGATGAATTCACTTATCTACCGTCTGTTAGAGTCGTCCAGTTGTCATAATGAGATCATAATGTCACAATAAGCCTTCATCCACTGAGATCACACTATGGATATTTTGCACATTGCTGCAAATTCTTCTGCACAGCCCTCCATTTTAAAATATAACACACTGCAGGTTATCATATATTGCCATATATTCATTGTACCAAGTTTTCAGTTTTTTCAATTCTTTGATTTGATTTGATTTCAATGTATTATTAATACTTATCTTTATTGTTTTTCAATGCTAAAACTTGTTAGATTCTATTTTTATAATCCTTATATTTGTTACCTTCTCTTACAAACATTTTTCTTATGTTCGCACCATCGTACACAAAAGCTAATTCCTTGTATGTGTAAACCTACCTGGCAATAAACTCCATTCTGATTCTGAAAGGGTTAAAGCTGTTTAATTAAAAATATTTTAGACACTTGTCCATCACAAGGTAGCCCCCACCCTAATCGAGTGAACAGCTGACAGGAAACCAGCTCAGGCAGGTGAACTTTTGTTTACCAATCTAAATGAGATGGTAGCATAATGGACGAGTGTTGATATGACTGCAGATTATTGCTGTATTTCATCAGATGATCTAGCAGTTCAGATTCTCTGCTGTTTTAGTCACCGTGGCAGTCTGTGTGCACGTTATCAATCCCACTAATGGACTAATGTGCTTTATTTAATCAAATGATCATCTGCACAATGCAGCACACTGCCGCACCACGAGGCTCTGTTTATTAAACACACCGTTCTGAGGAGCTGTTTAAATGAATTCTTCATGCCCATCTGATGCTTATCTGTACAGCTCTGTTGAAGTGCTGAGACAAGCTTTACCTTTATCACTGATCCCAGCGCAGTCAAGCCTGGACTGAACAAACTGTGATGGTGTGTTGATTCGGGGGGGGGGAACATGACACACATGGACACACACTCTGAGGTCAGCAATCAGCTATGTGTCTTCGTAATTGCTATTGATTGAAGAGCTGTGTACATCCACATTTATACACACACACACACACACACACACACACACACACACACACACACACACACACACACACACCCTGTCTAACATGAACAATGACCAGACATGGGAGGATGCTATAGTACAACAGTCACTTTTATCAGTGGACATTCAAGTCTCCAGCTCCTCCTCTGATTGGACCATTTTCAAATCAGCTTCTGTTTAGAAATGCCTTTGTTCGATCCATGTCTCCAGAGTAGTGTAAAACGATTATGGCTGTCATGACTACTTTTGATCAATATTGAGATCACTATTATTCCTTTAGTGTTTTTGTGATAAAATACTTTATTTATTTATGTTTTAGGGTTAGGGTTTCTCTTCTATGTTGAGCTACAATCCTGCCAACGTACAAATTAGGGCTACACCATATTAGAAAATAACTGACATTGCAATTGCACTTTTTCAGCAGACTGAGAGGTGTAAATAAAATATAAATATTGCTAAACCAAAGATCTCACCATAATGGATCACAAAAACACAAAAATATTGCTCTTCAGAAATATATTTGGATCTGCCTTCCTCAATCGATAGAACTTGAATAATGGATGGAATAGATTAACTCAATGTCTTCTGATTATGAACTAATATACTGATTTATTTATGTTATGCCTTATTTTGTATTTCTTTACAGTATCTAAATCCAAGGTGCTTCTGCTTTCAATCGTTGCTAAGCTAGGCTAACTTCCGGCCTTCAGTGCTTTGATTTACACACAGACATGAAATTGCAGCTTGTGTTTTTTCTTGAAATCTTGACTTATTCCTCAAATCCAAATTACATGTCATTTGTTAGACGCTTTTATGCAAAGCGACTTAATACTGTGGACAATCCCCACAGGAGCAATTTGCGGTGAAGTGTCTTTCCCAGGGACACAACGATATGCTGACTACAGTGGGACTCAAACTTGGTACCCTGTGATTCAAAGTCCAGCACACTATCCACTGAGCCACAGCCCAAATCTATAAACACACATTATTCAACACACATATGGGATTCTCTGCTAACAGATTTCTATAACACAGCCCATCCTCACCTGTCCATCAAACTGCTGAAGTTGCACTACCAACTTCTTTGTTGACTTGAGGGAGCATTAAACAAATAAAGCAAATAACACCCTACATTTTGGAGGCAACGTTTTAAACTTGAAGGCAGCAATCTGGTACACTTTTACTTTTAATGTTAAAGACTGCTGCACAACCACAAACACTGCCACAGTGCTGTTAAGCTCTACCTGAAGCTTCTTACCTCAGGACTTCAAAATTCAGGAAAGTCATTCTCAGACTGCTGTTGTAAGGTAACTATATGATATGTAAGTGAAAACATATTGATCGCTGGAGGATATTAGCTATTTGATTTACTGCAGACTTTGTAAGAGCGCATTTTATATGCCAATATCGCGGTGATCATGCAAATGTGAAAAGACAAAATTGTGATTGGGTTTCAAATGTAAACTTGTTGTGTAGCCCGTAATCCAGAGTCCAAATTTAAAAATGAAAATATTTGTATTTTTCTACTTCGACAGAAAAATAAACTAGGAATCACTTATTATATGGATCTGTACTTTCCTAAGAATTTCATTGAAAGTTATCTGGTTTTCAAATGTTGTCCTTGGACGATCATAACAAGTCAAGATAAGATATATTTACACACTTGAATTTCAACAGGTGGTTTGTGATGTGTCGCAATACTTAGAATAATAAATAAAGGTGCTTAGCTTCAGTATTGTACCAACATTTGATCTTAAAACCAAAATTGTATCTAAAATGCTTTAGAAAAAGTATTTTTACTAAAACGTAGCTATTCAATTGTGTGAACTACCTCAATTCTAGCTAATAACTGTATCAGAAGAAATATTCTCAATGCCATTGCTTTTTCAAGGAAACACAACAAAAAGAAAGACATCTTTCATGCTTCCCTCAAGGTTGAAACATAGATTCCAAGTAATCAGACATTGCTGGCCGCTACAATATCTTCCACTCGACAAAAAAACACAGAAGTGTCAACTCATTGGTGTCTATATGTCTACATCATGGATTTATCTATATATATATATTTTCCAATAAATATGCTGCCTTCAAACAATGTTGGACAAAAAAAGACCACCTAATCATATCATTTTAATAAACTCAATCGTACCTCTCAGATATCAAAAGCTCATAAATACCTTCTGATGCACATAAAAACAAGATATAATACTAATTACAATACATAAGGGTTATTAAAATAATATTCACTGCATTTTGTAAATGGTTTAATATTTCAAGGAACTGTTCCAATTATGTGATGTAAAAGTAGCTGAAAATAGTTCAACTTCTATTTGTACTGTTTGACGGCCAAGTAACAGGGGAATAGAGAGGAGCACCAGACTGAGTAACCGTTGGTTCTACAGCACCACCAGAGCGCTGTATGTCCTTAATCAGCTCGTTTCTCTGTGCCTTTGTCATCTTAGCTGTCAATCAAGCATGAACCCGACCCACTACTCCAAAAGACCTATTCAAAAAACTGTCAACAAACACTTTGTTAAGGATTTTAAATAGCAGAAAGTAATGGCATTTGGTTGGACATCAACACAGCACACTGAAAAATTGAAGTGTTTACTAATTACCGGTAAATGTATTATGTCAACAGATTTCACATAACTGTATTAGGTTAGATCAAAGCAATATTATAGAACCTATTCAAACTTAATGTGAAATCTGTTGACATGATATATTTAATTAAAGTAAATTTCTCAGTTTTTCCGTGCAGAAGTGGTCTTAGCAACATGGTGCAAGTGTTTCTGAGAGAAGATGCTGCAAGCAGACGATGCTGTGTGGAGCCGAGCGCCTGGATCAAAGGCATCTTGTATCATGAATAATAACAGTCAAACCTGGTGCCTGGCTCCGTGATAAGCATGTATACAAACTGAGACATCTTGTTACAGCAGATTGCTTTTGGATGTTCCCAGCAGCCCTTATGTCTCCATCGGGCAGACACAAAAGACTAAATAGTGAGATAACACACTGAACAACCGCGGTCTGTGTACAGTCTGTTCAGACAGGCGGCTGCAGGTAGCATCCCTCCAGTCTGCACTTTCTAAACCAACCAATAATATCCTCATCAGAGTACTAGCTTAGAAGCTCAGAGATTTTTCTTCTATTGAAGATACAGTACTTGTTTCCTATTTACACCAGCCAATCAGCCTCTCTTGCAAAATGAAATCACAAAGCTTCAGCGGATCACGCATCCTTTGACATTTACGCAACAATTTAGCGGATTCTTGTTATGCATTTATTCATCAATTCATTAATTTAACTGCTCATGAATACAATGCATGGGTGATGGGTGACCTGTCATATCAGACTTTAGTCCTCCATGAGTACATTTGCCACAGAGGTTGACGCAGTGTTTCCTCATGCATATACATCGGTCCAATAAGGAAATAAGGAGCAGGAGCACCAGAGTAAAGGGCTGCAGTTGTATTAAAGAGACTGCTTTATTCTTCTTGTTAGAATTCACACTGCCATATCCAGTGTTTAAATGAGAGTTTAGGAGGTTGGAGGACTCCTGAGAGAAGGTGAATGTAGTGTGACACAGTCTCTCTGTACTTTACTGTTCATTAGAATTTGACTCTGAGTGGGTATAAAGAATCTGGCTACTTATTATTGCAACCAATTATCAACATTAGTCTTTCTATGCATACATTTTCATGCATTTGATATTTTCCTAAATGTGCGGTTATCTAACATCTTGGGGTCATTTAGAAACTGAGAGTATATTGTTCTCAAATGTGTGCTTTGCATTTTGAATTCGAGACGAAAGAGAACACAACTACAATATAATAATTTCCAGCAGCAGCTACCTACAGTAAATTATGGTGCAATGAAAAAACTGAAATGTTGACTTTAATTTAATGTAATAGTTCAACAAATTCCACATATCTATATTAGGTTAGTTTAAAGCAATAATATTAAGTTGAACCTATTTAAACTTATTATTATTGCTTTCAACTAACATAATACAGCTATGTGAAATCTGTTGACAAAATACATTTACATAAAGTCAACATTTCAGTGTAGGCTAAATGCCAGAGTACCACTTCAGCAGAATAGCTTAACGTTGAGGAAATCGTTCTCCAATTCATTCTGGCTCCTAAGAATTTAAGCAAACAAGCCCATACAGTATGTAGTGCTATATTGTTATGTTGTGAGTGATATTCATGCTGGCGTTGCTGAGAAAAGCTTGGGTTCTGGTCAGTTGAGAAGCAAACTGCAGTTTCAGGGGTTTGCAAATTGAACAATCTATGAACCAAACTAGCACCAGTTACCAAAGGTTACCAGATATCGCTTCCACCTCCCCCACCATAACAACGGTCCTCTTGTCTGGAGATAGACGATAATGCCTTTTTCATGATAATAATTTTAAATGAAGCAAAGCCGCCATTCCACATTCTCTCTTTCCCCTCACCCTGAAGCACTGTGCTGATCAGCTGTCTGCAGCATTTACAGAAATATTCAACGGCTCAGGAGACATTCCACCTGCTTTACTTTGCCTTAACAATCATCAACGTTCCCAAAAAGCCTAAGCTTTACCAAAGTAATTATAACTTCACCTTCTAAATATTTGAGTTGGCATTGCACGTGAACATATCAGAAAATAACAGGTTAATTAAATACAAAAGAAAAACATATAAGTGCTTTTGCATCACAACACAGCCTCATGTCAATTACAAGGCAATAGTGTGGTACTCTAATTAAAAAAAACAAAAAACTATCAGCTCTAAAGGGGGGATTTTTAAATGTAGCATTCTACTCAGAAAATGGTTTCTGAAAATTGAGACCATCAACAATTCACATAGTGGGACCTATAGCTAGACCCTCCAGAAAAACGCGGGCAAAAATCCTTGATTATGCGGGCTAAATTCCTTGATTATGCGGGCTAAAATCCTTGATTATGCGATTAAACATGCGGGGTTTTATGTGATTTTATGCGGTGAAATTGCGGGAAGTTAGGAAATATGCGGAAAGTTGCGAAATATGCTAAATATGCGGGGGGAAAGAATAACAATTTTTTAAAATATTGGGCTGTCTTATTTATTCTCTCTCACACACAACCTGCCACTAACGTTAAACCCCTTTACTATTCAATTAAACACATTCAATGTCTATTTATTGTAAAAGCAATTGGGCTTTTTTAATCTCACACACACACACACACCCCCACACACACACACACTTCTCCGCCTCATTCTGTTTTCATTTACTCGTTCGTTATCTGACCAGCTTCAATCTTGTAGGCTACTCACTTCGTTTCTTGTAGCCCTCGAAAGGCTTTTGGAGGTTGATGCCTCGGTGAACGTGAGTTATTTGGCTTTCTTGTCCGCAGCAGCAGAAAGCATTTTCGAATGTTTGAATGAATCAAAGTGGGTCGCCACCGTCGATTTTCTCTTATGCTGCAACACACAGTTGCACGGGGTGCAGAATAGTTTCCCCCCACTTTTTGCCCGGTCTTTAGTAGAAATGTTCGTTGGTAAATGAGCTCTATACAGTGTTGTTTACATTCTGTGATGCGCGAGCTGATGACGTCACGTCAAGACGAGTTAACTTTTTTTTCTTCTCAACTTTGTGTGGAAAAATGCGGGGATTATGCGGCCTTTTGATAAATATGCGGCTTTTTAAAAATCTGCGCCATTTGGCTGATTATGCGGTAAATTCTGCGATCGCAGAATCGCGTTTTTCTGGAGGGTCTATATAGCAGCTAAAGCTTTATTAGAGACCCAAATAGAGCAAATATCTAACTTAAATTCAGAAACTTTAAATGCAAGCAAAAATGTCTCTGTGTCTTGGAGAGAAGAAAGAACAAACAATGAAAAACAATGTTAACTCCCATAAAATAGAGCGGATTAAAGTACATGTCAGTATAAGAAGACTAAAATAAGGACGAGCAGCAGAGATGTGATGTGAGGTAGATGGAAGGATGACTCAGAGGTGTAATTAGCCTCTGTGTGTTTGATAGATTGTGTTTAAATGAAGCCATCCTGCTCGGAGCAGAGAACTGATTGCATCTCATCTCCTCATCACCACTGCACCTCTTTTACTACATTAGTATGAATTAATGTTTGCTCTTATTGGAAGAAGAATCTAAACATGACCCACTTGAGACATTTATATGGATGCAAAGCATAAACAATAAACAGAAAGTTCTCAATAGGGACACTTGTGTTGGGAGGCAAAGGCTTTGGAAAACTCATTTCATGCTTATTGTTTACCTAATCAGAAATTCTAATTGCTTAGTGAGACTAATTAACTTATAAGAAGTAACAGGAGTATTGGGTACCCCCATGTCATGCTGTTTGTATACGTCTATGAAATATTCATAACAGGGCAGATTGGTAGCCACTATTCGGCTGTGATAGAATTTTGATTGGTCTCATGTCTCTTAACACTGTCACAATCAACTAGACTTCCATGTGGGCAGATATGAAGAACTTTATTCGGGGGGTTTGATCTGTTCATTAATTATTTACGGACAAAGCGTCCTAAATAAACATTACATGTATTCATCAATGATCTTAATCAACGATCATTGGTGAAGCATTGGCAGCCAGCTGCCATTTGCTTACCAAATACAAAATTAAGTAATAATCACTTGCTTATTACAGGTAGCTAATAAATCCTTTAAATTAATTAAATATATCATATTAAATCCACTTTTTTTTATTTTGCTCATTGGCCGGCATGTAACAGCAAAACCCAGTCTCACGGCATTGCGTGTTATAGTCACAACATTTAATCTATTGATTCGTGTTCACCAACACGATTTTCCCCTTTTTTTTTCGTGTCACACAGAACGATTTTAAAAGCAATGTATTTCTATTGGTAGTATGTTTCGTGCCTACAGCACGTCTTTTTGTCCATTCAGCTCCGGAAGACCGGAAGCTGTGGGGTTCATAAAAACATTTTCTTACTCAATATCAAGCCACGATTATTGTTTTTATTTTAAATCGTATAATGTCGGACTTTTTTTGTCGTCTGTGAGGCGAAATGGGGCTCGGAGCCTCAGAATACTGAAATCTGTATTTTTTTTAATCTTTTTTTCCTTCTAATTTGTTATTCTTTTCTAAATAACACACTGTTATTTACTCACCAATAACACACAATTATCCTTGTTTTTATTTATTTGTTTAATTCCATAATCTCTGGCTTTTTTGGCATCCGCCAGGAACTGAATTTAAAAATAAAAATAACCGGAAACAGACGTAGGCCTATAAGGGACATTTCGAGCATCATTGCGATACACAGCCACTGAACTGATTACCCAAGATCCTCAGCTATAGTTTAAGCTCGCTGATTGGATGTTTTAGCCGCAATGCATGTAGGGATATGGTGTTAATGCGATATGAAATCCGAAAAACATTTCTGAGTTTAGAATGTCCGAAGACACTACACTGTAAAAAAAATAAAAAAATTCACAGAAACGTACTGTATTATATTACAGACCTTTCTTGTTTTTCTATATTAAGTGTAAATACCATAAAAATACAGTAAATTACTTGTATTTAAAATAAATAAAGGTTTTATTCTGTAAATTGGTTTGATGAGAAATTATCGTTTTTTTACAGGATAATTCCATTGTTTAATTGTCTTAAATGTTAAATTAGATTGAATTCTATGTAAAGACACATAAAATACACATAATTTTACTGCATGTAAAATGAAGGCAACTTTCTTTTTTTTGTTGCAGTAAAACCTTAAAGAGCCTGTGACACGAACCCAACAACTGTTGTGAAATGAAATAGTGGGCTACTAGTAATCTCGAACCGTCAGTTTAAAAAAGAAAAAGCGATACCGTTCCGATAAATATCAATAATTTCGAACATCGCGGGAAAATTCCTTCGACTCATTTTGAGGTTTTGGGGGAAACCGGAAGTGACGTCAATGCGGGAACGCTTCACTGTGCGGCGAGAGAGCCAAACATGGACAAAGTGTGTTGTCATGCGTAGAAATGGTGAATTACTGAGTTTAGGCACGTTAATAACGTTTTAATGAAGTTGACTACAGTATATTCATATTTGT
>NW_011342788.1:0-5697 GCF_000735185.1 Notothenia coriiceps | reverse complement strand
AAAGGGCTTCGATCCTAGTACTACTTCTCCACACAGCAACCGCCCACACTCTTGTGGTTTTTAGCGCTTACCAAAATGCAAGTAAACAAGGCTTTCTCTTCCGGCCACCACCGTGTAAGGCGCAAACGACGTGCAAAACAAGACAAACTCGGAGATAAACACTGATACACAAAGTTGACATGCGGCTATACCAGCAATGCTACACTGTGTGATGCTGGGACGGGCTGAACTCACCAGGATTCGCGGAACCACACGTGACGTCACGACACAGCACCAAGCAGCGGCAAGTTTGAATCCAGACTTTTCTGGATACCTCTGAATTTGACCCATTTTCCCGATATTAACAAGTGATTTACAGCAAATAGGAAACGATATTCGATCTATATCACGTGTTACTGGAATAAGACCCAACAAGTTAATGCATTTTGAAACAGTTCTATGATCTTTCAGCTACAGTAAATTACGCAAGATAAGGACTTTAAAGGCCCTGACACACCAAGCAGTCACCAGAGAACTCGCCGACGCCGACTGTTGCGTCGGCGAGTTCTCCTGCGTGTTGGCCATGTGTCGCACTGGAACACACCGCAAAGACTTCAGCCGAGCACGTACGAACTGCGCATGCGTGAGTGGCAATAACTCTCCTTACCAGTAGGCGGCGGTAGTGTGTATTCGTCATTCAAAAGAGGCAACAACCGGAAGACAGAGTAGAAGAACAGACTACGTGATATAAACAAACAACAAATAGCGTTTGCGTTCCATTTTCACTCTCGTCCATCGAAAACATGATTCGTGCGGTACTGGAGCTATCAGCCATTGGAGTGTTGCTTGTGGAAGACATTCTCAAGCAACTGTTTCGCCTCATGTACTGATTCGCTAGCTGTACAGCCAATCAGAGTGATTTCTTTGTCCGACTGCCTGTGGCCGTGCGTCGGTCATGAAAGGCCAAATAAAGGCCCTGACACACCAGGCCGAAATCGGCCGTTTTCGTTAGTCAGACGACGAAGCGTGTCCTGTCGCCCAAACTCAATTTGGTGTGTCCCGCACCGTCGGCCGTGACACGCCACAGGCATTTGAACAAAGAAATCACTCTGATTGGCTGTTAACTAGCGAATCAGTGCATGAGAAGCAAAACGGTTGCTTGAGAATGTCTTCCACAAGCAACACTCCAATGGCTGATAGCTCCAGTACCGCACAAAACATGTTTCCGATGAACGAGAGTGAAAATGGAACACACACGCTATTTGTTGTTTGTTTATATCACGTAGTCTGTTCTTCTTCTCTGTCTTCCGGTTGTTGCCTGTTTTTAATGACGAATACACACTACCGCCGCCTGCTGGTAAGGAGAGTTATTGCCACTCACGCATGCGCAGTTCGTACGTACTCGGTCTTTGCGGTGTGTTCCAGTGCGACACATGGCCAAGACGCAGGAGAACACGCCGACTCAACAGTCGGCGAGTTCTCTGGTGATTGCTTGGTGTGTCAGG
The DNA here is from genome assembly GCF_000735185.1 of Notothenia coriiceps. Taxonomy (NCBI): domain Eukaryota; kingdom Metazoa; phylum Chordata; class Actinopteri; order Perciformes; family Nototheniidae; genus Notothenia; species Notothenia coriiceps. The sequence continues at coordinate 4,213 of NW_011342788.1, read as the reverse complement.
GCCTTAAGGCGTGTCACGGCTGACGGTGCGGGACACACAAAATTGAGTTTGGGCGACAGGGCACGCTTCGTCGTCCGACTAACGAAAACGGCCGATTTCGGCCTGGTGTGTCAGGACCTTAAGAGAAAGAGGACATAAAAATAGAAAGAGGACGTGTTTTTGTGGTCTACAGTGAATACTTTTGTTAAAGTAATTCCAAGACAAGACAGCTCCCCTAAAGGGAAGGTGACAGAATAGTGAAGGGGTTAATAGCTTANCTTTATTTCATACTGAATAATATGTAAAAAAAGGAAAAATATTAGGTCCAATAAAAAAAACTTTGCTTCTGGAAGCAGGCCATTTCGTGACGTCACGTGTGGTTACACGTGACGTCACGAAATGGCCTGCTTCCAGAAGCAAAGTTTTTTTTATTGGACCTAATATTTTTCCTTTTTTTACATATTATTCAGTATGAAATAAAGAAACATACATTGACTATCTGTTGCATACAACCCCCAGAAATCAACTGCCAAAAACAGTTTTTAATGTAAGATAAGGACTTTAAGGCTACACATATGGACCTTTTATTTCAGAAAACTTCTACAAAGGACTTGGAAATGTTTTCGTTCCTTGTAGTTGGCAATACAATTCAACGCAAATGGAGAATAATGTTTTTAGTTATAATTAATATTTACTCTGAACACTGGTCGTTTTCCCAGTGTTTACCTCGATTGAATCTTTATTCACTGGAACATTTTGACTTTAATGTACTTAACTGTTATCATTATATGGAATTACTAATAAAATGATCCTGAAAACTGACATGCTGCTACTATGGACTACATGTTTCATTGTTAGGTCAAATAAAGCCATAAAACAGGAGAACTGCTGTCATATGCATTTAGCAATCACACCTGAAGAACACACGGTGGTTATCTGTAAAAGTTATATTCCCCCATCGTGCTAGAGAACGGGTTCAGTACCTTGGTCTTGGGTCTTTTCCTGGTTTCTTGGTGCTACAGGCGTGCGAGGGACCACCATGGCTGCATACACTTCCTGGGTGGACAGTATATTATTTGGCTTGGCCCCCACTCCTCTGTTAGCCCCTTTAGCTCCCACCTTTCCTCTCCCATCAGCTCCCCGGCTTTTCAGACCATTTGCTTCTCTGGGCCTCTGATGTCCATTCCTCTCTTTGTCCTTCCCCTTGGACTCCTCACACAGTCTTCCTCCTTTCTTTTCTCCCTTCTCTGCTGTCCCTCCATCCTTCCCTCTCCCGTCCCCCTGGCTCCTCTCTCTCATGGCCGGCGCTCCTCTTCCTCCTCTCTTCTGACTCCTCTGTGTGCTGGGGGCCTGTGTGTGTGGGGCCCATGACGCCTGTCTATCGCGCAGGCGAGCAGACCTGTCTGTGGGGGGGGCCGCAGCCTGAGGGTTGGCCCTGCTGTTGGCTCCATTAGCTGCGGGGGGCTTTGGGGCCGGGCGCCGCGTGCTGTTCCGAACTTTGTCCTCTGCTTTGGGCTGGATATCCGCTGGTGGAAGATCCCCTTAACAAGCACAAGTATGGCATTATGTATGAGGCAACCAGATAAACGCACACTGGATTATCAAAGTGGCCTACAGTAAGCACTTCATCCTGGATAAACAGGAGTTAGAGGAAAAACAACAAAATACAAATATTTCTAAAACATTTCACTTTATTCTAGAGCACTTGTTGTCCCTCTTGTATAGCGGGGGTGGAAGAAGTGTGTCCTTTAGTAAAAGTAGAAGTAGCGGAGAGCAGGAATACTCGTATACTGCAGGGTAGCTTTTGAATTTACTCCAGGCTGATTTACGTTTTGATTGTATTTCACATCATTAATCCAAGTAAAGTAACTAAAGGTATTATATACATGTAGTGGAGTAAAAGTACACAATGTACCTCTGAATTTCAGTGGGGTAGAAGTACAAATAGCAAAAAATGTAAATACTTCTATAAATTAAAGGTTACTCAAGATTGTATAGTAGTTAGTTACATCACTGCTGCACTATACTGTGTGGACATCACTTGAATGTGCAGCTAGTAGCAGTAGGCTAATCTAAATGACTTTATATATTGCTGGGATCTTATCCTATCAAAATGTATTTTTTGGTTGACTTATAAAAACAATAATAATTCATTGTATTTTTATAGCGCTATTCCCATGTGTTCAAAGATGCTAACCATTTTTGAGTTTTTATATAAAAAATCACAATCTGCAAATTACGTTATGGCAAGTGAAGTACAAGTCCATCAAAATTGAAGTAGAGTATCAGCAGAGAGCAAGTCTCAGAACTACTGTTTCATGATCATTATTATCATTATTATTATTATTACCATCATCATTATTATTGTTGTTATTACAATTATGATTATGATTATTCACAGGTTTATATATTTAACAGGTTCATAATTGTATTTTGGTTTTCTAAATTCTGAAATTGTTCCTCTGAATATACCTGTATTCAAGCCCACTGTGCTCTGATTGGCTTGGAAGACAAATATGTCGTTTTCTCAAGTTCTGGGTAGAAATAGTCGGATGGGGGCGGTTTCATCTCATGATGTGACATAGGAAGGGAAGCCACATTTCAAAGACAGAGGCAGCCCACAACATCTGACTGTCTTATTGCACAGTTGTGGGTTGGTAGCCCACTTATTTTGTAAAAATCTCCTTTGGTTTGGTTATTTAAAAAATGTTTTGTTATCCAAGCTCATTTAGTCACCTTTGATATGTGGGGAGGAGGAGCGAGACGCCTTCCAGCTGTCCTTCTTGCCCAAAGAGTTGTTGTTAATGGAGTCCTGCATGGAGCCAATGAAACAGCAGCAGTTTAAGAGCAAAAAAAATGGACGCAGACCTCATAATCATTTTTGTATTCATTTATATTTTGTATTATGAATCAGAGTCTGCAAAGTAATTATGTTATGTAAAGTACAAGTACCTCAACAACTTAAGTACCTAAGTGAATGTGCTTAGTTACAGAGCAAAAAACAAACAGACACACATATTCATATCTATCTACCTATCTATTTATCAATCCATTTATCTACCTATCTATCTACCTTTCTATCTATCTATCTATCTATCTATCTATCTATTTATCTATCTATTTATCTATCTATCTATCTATCTATCTACCTATCTATATCTATCTATCCATATATCTATCTATCTATACCTATCTATCTATCTATCTATATCTATCTATCCATATATCTATCTATCTATCTATCTATCTATCTATCTATCTATCTATCTATCTATAACTCTCATCTTCGCCAGGAAGAGGAATGAACATCGACCAGGAAGTATGACCGTCCAGTTTTGACGTTGCAGGATCCACACAGAACGCTGACTCACTTACCGACATCCCATCATGCATCTGCTTCCCTTCTTGCACACCACATTTTTTGTATTATGATTACTCAGTGTATGTATGTGTGTGTGTGTGTGTGTGTGTGTGTGTGTGTGTGTGTGTGTGTGTGTGTGTGTGTGTGTGTGTGTGTGTGTGTGTGGGAGAGTGAGAGAGACAGAGAGAGATAAAGAGAGAGAGAGAGAGAGAGAGAAAGAAACTCTAAAGTATCAGTGTGTGTGTGCTTGTGTGTGTGTGTGTGTGTGTGTGTGTGTGTGTGTGTGTGTGTGTGTGTGTGTGTGTGTGTGTGTGTGTGTGTGTGTGTGTGTGTGTGTGTGTGTGTGTGTGTGTTAGGGGTTTCACCAACTAATCGACTAGTCGACTATCCTTTACCACTAGTCGGCGCTGTAGGCCCTAGTCGACTAGTCGTGAAAAAAATTGAGGTAAACGAGGTGCTGCAAAATGCTCCAAAACACGTCCGACATTCTTATGTATGGCAGTACTTCAACGAAGATGTAACCAACTCCACAGTGAAGTGTCAGTTGTGTACAGCTGTACTGAAGTACAATACAAATGCATCTGCTATGCGCAACCATCTGAAGATGACGACAGCTAGCACAAGCAGTAATGCTAGCACCAGTGAGCAACGGACCGGCGTCAGCACTGAACAGAGGCAAACGAACAGCAAGAAAACAAGGGTCAACAGTGATGCGGATGATGAGCTACGGGATTACTGCCAGCGGACACCGCATATCCCCACAATAGATAATCCACTGGAGTGGTGGGCAGAAAACGTGCACCTCTTCCCCCGCTTTCGAGGAGCTACCTGGCTATTCCAGCCACAAGCACCCCGAGTGAGAGGGTTTTTTCC
>NW_011342787.1:0-1977 GCF_000735185.1 Notothenia coriiceps | reverse complement strand
CACACACACACACACACACACACACACACACACACACACACACACACTACTGAAAACATCTGGCCTTGCACACACACAACTGAAATACTCTCACATTCATTACTGAACACCTCGCACACACACTACTGAAAATTAACCTCACACACAGGCAACTGAAAACGTTTTACTGAAAGGTTCTCAGTAGGGAATGTGCTTGTGTTTCACCTATGTGTGTGAGAGGGGGATTCTTGCTGTAACGGAAGTCATTGTAATGAAACGGAAGTCATTGTAATGAAACGGAACTAACAAAGAACAATGCTGCAGTGATACAGTAGGTGGCGATAATGCTCATCTGGTTGTAAGTTAAAGAAGATGAAGAAGAAGAAGAAGAACGAAACAGAAGGTTCAATTCAGCATGGATTTATAGAGAAACAACACCGCAGCCGTAGGCTGGAACCCGGGCCGAGCGGTCTAAAAACTGAGACGGTCTGGTCTATGGAGGTGTTCTTGTTTACATCACCTGGCGCAGCTCGTGATGTGGCCTGGCAACCCACTAGCAACATGCACAGCTGCAATAAGCTAACAAGCTAACTAAGCCGAAATTGAGCCAGAACCTTTCCTTTTTTGTTTTACCATTTATTGAAGTGATTGATATTTCAGGCTGAGAGGACAATGGCCTGTTAAATATGGTTGATTAAACTGTGTACTTCTAGCCGACAGTTATGTTAGCATTGGTTAGTTAACAGTAAGTAAATATAAGACTAACCTATGTATGTACTCCAGCTAGCCGGCTAACCTACATCTGTTGCTCCCGGTCCGCACGTTTTACGTTGCAAGTGAACATTAAACTATTCAGCAAAACCTTCTATAATAATCGAATTCTAAGGTATTGCGTTTTGGGATATTACTTACATACAAATCTATAAATGCCTTCAGGTTTCTAAAATATACAACATGTGGTAAATACAACAGTGGATCCAGCAAAGATTCCTATTTTTGCATGATTTTAGTTATTGATTTGTTGCTGTTACTTAATTATACTTTTAATAAATTCAAGTCAAGCTTAGTTACATGTGATGGTAGCTATTTAGTGCTCTTACCTGTGTGCGTCCTCCACAACCAGACTGTATTAAAACTCTTAAGCACCAGTTCGATCTACTTTACTTTAAACAATTAAAAAGACAAAATCAACTACATTTATTGATATACCAATCTTTATTTTTGGGGCCTCTTCTTCTTTTACATTTTCAAACGTGTTTTATTGAAATACAGTAATAGTTTTGTCTATTTAAAAAAGAATGAGACACTCAACAGTTAACTTCACATTTCTTATTGTCTAAAGCAGGGGTGGCAAACTCATTTCAGTTAAGGGGCCACATACTGCCCTCTTTGATCTAAAGTGGGCCGGACCAGTAACATCATAGCATAATAACCCACAGGCCCTACATAACGACAATATTTCTGTTTAAGTGCAAATAAGTAGCTACAAGTACATTCGGAAAATGTCCACATGTAATGAGACGCAAAACGTTATGAACAAACTGAAATGTACTGTATTAAGACAAACAAGTGCAATTTCAAGTGCTACACACATGTTCTTTACAACAGATCACAGTTTCCACCTGAACTGACTCACCACAAAATACAAATAAAAACGTGGGAGCTATTAAGTGAGGAGTTTGAGTTACCTCCCTTGCCTTGAAAATATAGAATTTTTATATTGGCAGTGCAGCCACAGTGTCACATCAAATCAAACTATTTTTTGCCTAATGAAGCTGCTGATTGACATTATAATACACAATGTTCAGTGACAGAATAATATAACATTTTCAAATATTTCAGTAGGTTCTTATTTTCACAGAACTGAGGTCACAGAACTGATTAATTTGCTCCTGAAACTTGACATCTTTTAGCCCTCACAAGGGCATCAATATCAGGCTTAAAATCCTGACTAGCAGCCAATTTAATTATTTCATTCAGGCACTTGTGTGTGAGTCT
>NW_011342786.1:0-2199 GCF_000735185.1 Notothenia coriiceps | reverse complement strand
ATTTCTCTAAATGCACTTCGAGGACCGAGGATCGAGCGTCGAGGAGGCTCTCTGGAGGTGCTATAATCAAGGATACACTGATGGGTTCTCCACGGTCCTCCTCGGCTCCTCCGCTCGCATCTCCTGTGGGCGGGACTAAGACACGAGGATAGGAGTCGAGGAGGGGAAATCCCAGAAATGAGATACGGCCCATGATGGTAGTGTAAGCCTTTAGAGCCCAAAGTCAACATCATGAATGTGTGCTTTGTGCTTCAGACTTCCTGCAGTAGCATTGTATCCACTGTCGTTTGAATCGTAATTATGCACTTGACATTAGAGCGAAGCCTGCTCTTACATTGAGAGGCTTATTATTCAGCTGCAAACCACCCAGGTTGTTGCCATAGCTACCTCATCACGCAGAGACCCCACTGTTTTTTAAAGGGACAGTTCACCCCAAATCAGAAATACATATTTTTCTTATTGGTGCTATTTATCTACAGCTGCCACAGGAAGTGTGCATTTTCTCATGGACAATAGCTAATGCTCCCTAGTACACAGGTAGTTTGGTATACAAAAAAGTGTTCCTTCTTAAATCTGCACACAAGAACAACTGAAGATTAGGTCATGTTTGCTGGAAAGAGACATTTTGTTTGTTTTTTTGCATCTCTTTGACCAATATCTTCCACAAAAAAAAACATTCTGTATTGATTATCAGCACTACTCCTAAAACGAATCATGTGTTTTTTTGATTGGGTTAACTTCTCGCTCAGCTGTATTGTGATTGCCGTGCTCTGGTCAAATGGGGTAACAATTCACATGACCTAAAGTTTGAATGTTTTGCCAAGATGTAAGATCCAAGCCGTGTCCCACAACCACAGTATGACTGCTGCAGAATTTTGGGTCATTGGGATTTGAATAAGCAGGCTGGTTTTTGAGCCACTGTATTAATCCTGGCTTAAGCTTTCAAGTTAATTTAGTGGGAATGCTGACACAGCATTCCCACTATCTGTTATGCTACGCACAAAATTCTTTATTATTCCGCCGGGTTATTTTGCGCTGCTTCTTCTCCCACATTGAATATCGCAGAAACTCTGTTCGAACATCAAAACGTTCAGCTCGGGAATCAATGGCTATTACTTTTATCATTCATAACTTTCATAATTCCAGAGATACATCCCATAATACATCCCATTTTTAATATGGAAGTCAATGGAGAACTCTTCAGACTTCAACAAATCTTCATGCAACTTCAACTGCTAACTGTTCATTCATACTTTCACTCAGAAACCTCATTCCAACTTTAAAATGTCACACATCTTTCTGACAGTATTCGTGTAACACAACTTTTAAATCTGATTTGTACTTTTAGAGATATTAAACATTGTTCAGACCTTGGTAAAGAGGCCTCCTTCAGATTTCAGAGTGCGTGATGTCAGAGTGGAGGACAGATTTAATTTTGCCTTCATATTTTCTTTTAAACCCTGCCATAATTCCCAAACCCTACATTCCTGAGACATCATTTTTCATGACAAACGTAGGAAAACATCTCGTAGCTTGAAAGATAAAAAAAAATTGATGCAAACTAATTAAACAAAATGCCTCTTGAGGGCATGAAGTGACAAAAACGTTCAACATGTCTCCATTAAAATCCATTGTAAATTCAGCCTCACCTTTCCCCACCACAGCAGGCGCACACCTTTAGTTAATCTGCCAAAAAGCCACATTATTAACCCGAAAGTACACAAAAAGTACACTTCAGATGCTCAAGTTCCTTGACATGCTTCACGCTTTGAAATTTCACCGATATCTGTTACGGTTCTTCAACAAAACGTTCACATGTAACAGGTTTATCTCTCATTCAGAACAATGAAAATGCTCTCCTCTCACTGATCACCATGGAAACCTTTGATCTCTGGACACGTCGTTAGCTCAAATATAAACACCTGTGTCATGGAACACGATGATGTCATAGCTCCAACTGACATGCTCAGAGCAGCAGACTTCAGATAATGGTTAATGGTCCTGCCCTCAACAGCTCTACGTCAATTATGGGGTGTCATCATATGCCGTTTCCATGGAAACGCATCCCTCGCCATGAAACACAATGTCACTGTAACTCCAATGGACACGGTCCAATCGCCCCCCAAACTTTGCTTGTATATCACCGGTCCATGCCTCAACAGATCTACGCCAAATCTGAGATCTCACCATAGGCTGTTG
>NW_011342785.1:0-4763 GCF_000735185.1 Notothenia coriiceps | reverse complement strand
ATGTAGTGTCTCTACTTTAAAGAGTCCTCTCCTGCTGATGTTCAGGTGTATATCAGTATGTAGTGTCTCTACTTTAAAGAGTCCTCTCCTGCTGATGTTCAGGTGTATATCAGTATGTAGTGTCTCTACTTTAAAGAGTCCTCTCCTGCTGATGTTCAGGTGTATATCAGTATGTGTTTCTCTGGTACTGTAAATAATTTTTCCAGAAATATAGTCTCCTTTATATGCAACAGATCTATGGACAAAAACGTTGTTTGACATAACATTAAAGTTTGCCTGTTAATAGTTTTGAAGCTCAATAAACAGCCAACAGTCGACCAGATGTATTTGATGTCTTCCAGACACTGTTATCTTTAAGCTTCCATTAAGCCACTCTAAGTTTTTCAGAAACATGATCATTGGAAGCATCTGGACGTGTCCCAGAATACTTTGCAGCCAAGACATTATGCATGCTTGAGACTTTCTAGGAAATGAAGGAAATTTGTTGGAGCAAACAGCTGAGGGGAAACCGGTCCCTGAAGAGGTGATGAAGTCTCTGAGGGGAGGGATCTTCATCCTGACTCACTAATGAGGATCTTTGAGAAATATAAACTCTGACCAGAAAAAAAAGGCTTCCCCTTGCAGGATCAAGACTAACAGCCTCTCTGGGATAATCGAAAATATGTTCGCGATGCAGTAAATGTACTATTGATGGACACAGCCTATTATTTATTTGATAATAAAACTTTGTGAACAAAAAATCTGCAGATAGAGAGCTGGTTAGCGTTAGCTGTAAGCTGTTAGCTGTTAGCTGGTTAGCGTTAGCTGTTAGCTGTAAGCTGTAAGCTGTAAGCTGTTAGCTGTTAGCTGTTAGCTGTTAGCTGTAAGCTGATTAACGTTAGCTGTTAGCTGCAAGCTGTAAACTGTTAACTTTAGCTGTTAGCTGTTAACGTTAGCTGTTAGCTGTTAGCTGTTAGCAGCCTGTGGGCAGCACAGTCCTGCTTGGCTAAATAACAAAGAAAACAGCTAACGGTAACAGGGCTAAATCAATTTATTATTATTTATTGTTTGACTTGTAGTGTCTCGGCATTAAACGCCACGATGTGCATTATTTAGTCCTCTGTTAAAAAACAGGGCCATATAAAATCCTTTTGTTAAAAAACCTCTTGCAGCATGTTTTTTACCCTAACAAAGAACAGGGAAGGGAAACCCCCAAAAAGCATGATAGGGCCTCTTTAAACATTTTGTCTTCAGTGATCATAATGATATCTGTTTAATTGTTTGTTTCCTTAAATATTTGTCTTTGTTGTTGCTGCTGTGATGCAAGAAATGTTTCAGACTTGAGCTGTCAATAAACAGAAAAAATGTTTACGTCCCCAGAACTGAACTTTTTCTTCCCCTCGTCCAGATTGTGAAAATGCCACCGTGGCCGACATCGTCTTCCTGTTGGACGGATCCTCCAGCATCGACAAGAAGAACTTTGTGAAGGTCAAAGGTTTTCTCAGCAGTGTCATCAAGGACCTCAACATCGGCCGGAAAAAGGTTCGTATCGGCGTGGCTCAGCACAGCGTTGAAACTTCCCGGGAGTTTCTGCTGAAGGATTACATGGATAAGAGATCCCTGATGATCGCAGTTGAAAACATGTCCTACCAAGAAGGAGGCACAGAAACAGGCATGGCCATCGACTACCTCCGGACGGAGTATTTCACGGAGGAGGCAGGGAGCAGAGCCGGCCAAAGGGTGCCTCAGATCGCTGTGGTTATCACGGATGGAGAGTCCATGGACGATGTGATCGCACCCGCCCAGCGCCTGAGGCAGCAGGGAGTCATCGTGTTTGGCATCGGGGTGGGAGCAGCCAACATGAAGCAGCTCGAGTCCATCGCCAACCGGCCTCCAGAGCGCTTCCTGTCCTACATCAGTAACTACGCGGCTCTGAAGACGCTGAAAGACAGTCTGCTAAAAACTGTGTGCGTCTCAGTGGAGGATCAGACGCAAGGTAAGGCAAAGGATTGAAGAAAACATCACATAATAGTCCATTTGAATGCATAAAGTTTATATTTCTAAGCGGGCAAATTAGGTTTTGGTATTTGAAGATGAGATCTACTGGGTTTGTTTGAAAAACAAGAAATTGATCATCATACTGTTTATAAGTTTCCTGCTGTTACAATCATGCAGTCCTTGTTGGTAACAAGTTTTTAAAGTATACCTATTCCCAATAGGTCATTCAATGGCAGCCATCAAAGAGCGTGGCTAGACATGATGAATTGTGCAAAGGGGGTAATGGGAATTCATGGTGCTGTACCTGCTTGTGTATGGGTACAAAATGAGAGCTTGGAAAGATTCAAAGTTAGCTTAATGTGAAAATACCTGAAAATACTAAATGTTAGTGCATATCCTACGAGATTAATGATCTTTAAGGTTGAGTTATTGGATAAACTAGCCATACACTTTGGAGTATACTGACGTCTTGACTGTAATGTAAGAAAAAGTAATAATGTTGTCTCTTTTTCCAGCATTGAAAGACAGGTTTGCAGATATCTTCTTCATGCTGGACGGTAGCATGGCTCCAGGAATGGTCCCGGGGGTCATATCTGACTTGGTTGAATTGATCGATCGTCTCAATGCCTCAGTGTCCACCTACCGTATTGGTTTGGCCCAGTACGGTGAAGATACCAAGGTCGAATTCTCCCTTGACAAATTAAAAAACAAACAGAAAACCATCGAAATTGTCAAGCGTTTCCGCCTGCGCCCAAACACCAACAAACCAGCTGACCTGGGCGGTGCCCTGATCAACGCCAACACTCACCTTTTCAACAGTGAGGCTGGGGGCCGTGCGCATCAAGGCTCCCGACAGTATCTGGTTGTTATGAGTGCAAAAGACTCCAGACGCTCCGTGTATAAGGACGCTGAATTGATCAAATCATCGGGGGTAACTCTTATAGGAATGAGTGCAGGTGCAAGTATGGAATCAATCGAATCATTTGCCAGTACTGACTATGCATATAATACTTCAAACGTGTTACTTTTGGAGGATGTCATCTTGACTGAGAAAAAGGAGATAATTACTGAAGGTGAGAATCCCAACCATCCTATTAGCAGTTTTTCACGTTTTTCAGTTAGCATCTAGAAGTGGACAGCTACAGAAAACTAGCATTCATAGTTTAATTGAAATCCTAGCCACCTCTAATCGCAGAACACAACATTATGCTTACTGCTTTGACCTATGTTAGAAGCAGTGACGTGCGGCAAGCTTCATGGTTGGAGGCACTGACTCTTTCAGAGAGTCAGATTTACAAATATTATATTTTGACCTTAATCAAAATATTCTGTTATTTTCAAAAGATTTTTTTGTCTGATGTTTCGATTCATTTTAACAAGACTGTTAAACAAAAGGATACCCAAAAAATGTAGTTTAGTTTAAATATTGGATTGTTCTTTCTTAGTAAGATCCCATTTTCATTACAATTGTGGTCTTACCTTGACTTGAAGATGAAGTCCATGCTCTCCTTCTGGACAACAATCTCTATTAGTTTTTTGTAAAAGTCCTCCTTATCTTCCTGTAGTTTCAAAAGTCTAGTTTGTTGTTTGTGTCTATCCGTCTCTGTGTAGAATAACAGTAGCAACAAGAACCTGTGGGCTCACGTGCGCCCCCTGCAGGTTATGTCTGCTATGCCATATGATGAGACCAGCGAGCCTAAATATCATATATATGAAATAAGTTATTTAGAGACTATGGATGGCGAGGATAAATGTAATAAAGGGATCTACAAACATTACATTGGTGACCTACAGTGAGATGGTAACAGGCATGCGCTTAGTGCCTGCTTTCCAGACAGTTTCTGTGGGGTGACGCATTCTGAGGTGAGGCAGAGCTCATCTGTGCCTCACCTCACCCCACAGTAACTGGCTTGAGCGCGCTCACAAAATAAGTGCCCGCGCTAAATTAGTGCCCGCGCTCCAGCAAGTTACTGTGGGCTTACGAGAGGCAGAGCTCGTCCCTGCCTCACTTCTCATCGCTGCCTGTAGTTGTAGCGGAGGCTGATTTTGACTTTAAAAAGCGATTGGAATCATACATAAATCACACTTACATCATAGATCAGTGGAGACATTTTATTATTATTTAGTTTTTAGTTTTTCTTTAGTTGTTTTTCCGTTACATTGGAGTATGACAGGCTGAGGCTCTGCCTCCCCTGCCTCCCCTGACTGCACGTCGCTGGTGAATACATATTTGCCTCCAGTATACTTTTAAGAAATTACATAAAGTAAGAATACAATATATCACTAGTGACTGTATGTACTTAACATCATGATGTAAGGGGGCNTCAGAACCAAAGGAGATAAACAAGAAACAATAAATCAGATTGTGTGTGTGCACACACACACACACACACACACACACACACACACACACACACACACACACACACACACAATCTGATTTATTGTTTCTTGTTTATCTCCTTTGGTTCTGATAACACGCATCAGTTCAGAAACTTTAAAAGAAATGAACATGTAGAATAACTTCTTCATTTCTAATGTCACACAGTCTATTTAAAGTCTTAATTATTTATTAAACTATTCCGAATCAAATCTCAGGTTCAGCATTAAAATTAAACAGTCCTCTCCTGCTGATGTTCAGGTGTATATCAGTATGTAGCAGAGGTGGGACCAAGTCATTGTTTTGCAAGTCACAAGTTAGTCTCAAGTCTTTGCCTTCAAGTCCCGAGTCAAGTCCCGAGTCAGAGACAGGCAAGTCCCGAGTCAAGTCCCAAGTCAAGACCGAC
>NW_011342784.1:0-1757 GCF_000735185.1 Notothenia coriiceps | reverse complement strand
AATGTTCAGAAAGCTCTTTATTGTTTCTCATACTGCCTGTGCTGCAGCACTCTTTTCACCCTCTGTCTGATCCCAGAGCCCAGTCTGCTCTGATTGGTTAGCTGGCCGGCTCTGTTGTAATTGGTCAACAGCTTAGAGATGTCCCGCCCCTTAGCATATCATGTACAATGGGATTTTAGTCTTTGCAGACCATTTACATGCACTAAAACCTAAATAACCTACTACAGGAAAGGCAAAACCTCAAACAGAATAATAAAGCCTCTCGAATGCTTATGTAAACTTTACAGTGTCCCTGACATGATGGAGACAGGCTTCATATCACAAGTGAAAGATCAAGGTGTCTGTTAAATGTTATTGTATTTTCTTATTTTTTTATGTGACCGCTGACCTTGTGAAATAAATCTTTCGGACGTTGCATTGATCGATAGCAAAGCAGCCTGTTGAGATGCGATTAAGTCTGTACGACACGTCAGATACAGGCCATTTGTCCGCAGAGTCATCGTGTTATGTGTGTTGAGTTTTTTAGTCAATACTGCAGATGAATGCACAGAGATAACCTGTGTGTGTGTGTGTGTGTGTGTGTGTGTGTGTGTGTGTGTGTGTGTGTGTGTGTGTGTGTGTGTGTGTGTGTGTGTGTGTGTGTGTGTGTGTGTGTGTGTGTACCCATCCATCAGTTCAAAGAGCAGAATAACCAAGAGTGACATTCAATTACGGTATGCTAATGTATGTTTGGGCTTCACCATTCATTTACTTAATTAACAATTTTAGACGTGAGCTATCATGAGCAGATTGCAATATTCTTTCCAATAACAGGCCATAATGAAATATATTATTAGCAATAAAGTTAATGGAACAAGTGAAGTGAGACTCCTCATCACCGCTGGATGAATGGGAAATTACTGATCGTAACGGGAACAAACAAAGAACACGGACTCAGGAAAATAGATCCTGTAAAGCAGCGTTTATGGGATGTGCAACGTGAGCAAACACAGTATTATCATTCTGATGATAAATAGTGTTTACATTGTCCACCTGTCATTGGGCGGCCTAAAGAGAACCTTTTACCCCTTGTTGTTATTGCAAATTGGACCTTGTACTCAATTAAAACGTAATTAGGAGGCTAAAAGAGAGAGCTGGTTGTTTTGACAGGCCCAAATGAACTTAAGACGCATGAAAGTAATTACAAATATTCTGCTGGACCGTGCAGCATCTGGCATTCATTTAGAAATTCTCATTTGTGGTTTGATTGTTTTTCTGATGTGCTGCTTTATACTGATTTAGCTTATCAAAGAAGAAAACATCTAACACAACAAACATTTATTCAATTTGATGAACTTAGAGCTGAATCAGAATCAGAATCAGAATCTTAATTCTTCTCACAGCCGGGGAAATGAACAACGTTACAGCAAATGAGACTAATATATGGAATAGACTTACTAATAATAAATTAGAAGCATTATCAAAATCAAATATGCACACAACCAAGGTGTAACAATAAGTAGTAGCATTATACAGTAAGAGTAATGTAGCAAAGTAGCAGGGTGAAATAACATTAATAAGTTCTAAAAGTAAATATTACACAGTGTTATTTCACATTTTCACACGGCTTAGTTGAATACTCGATTCTGATTGGTCAATTTGGACATTTCCTTGGTTGTTAATTCTGGCTAACAGAACGTTGCAAGGAGGATCAAGGGACTATGTGCGGTCATATCAATCTGTAGAAAGAAGTCCGGTTAATTTAGCGTCAGCTGTGG
>NW_011342783.1:0-2078 GCF_000735185.1 Notothenia coriiceps | reverse complement strand
AGAGTACTTCTACTTTTACTCAAGTACAAGATCTGAGTATTTCTACTTTTACTCAAGTACAAGATCTGAGTACTTCTACTTTTACTCAAGTACAAGATCTGAGTACTTCTACTTTTACTCAAGTACAAGATCTCAGTACTTCTACTTTTACTCAAGTACAAGATCTGAGTACTTCTACTTTTACTCAAGTACAAGATCTCAGTACTTCTACTTTTACTCAAGTACAAGATATCTCAGTACTTCTACTTTTACTACAAGATCTGCGTACTTCTACTTTTACTAAAGTACAAGATCTGAGTACTTCTTAAGTTCTTCCACCTCCGGGCAAGAGACGTAGTATGAAATGTAAAAGTGTTCAAAAGCAAATATGAAAAATTAATATGTTAAAGTATGAGGTAGTACTTGTGCTGAAGTCTTACCTTTCAATCACAGCATATAGTTAAAGTTGTTTTAACCTGTCATCCTCCTGAGTCCTACAGTTTTAATGTTGTTGTCTTTTGTGTTTACTGTATCTCATTTAATGTTTTGTATGTGTATTTTACACTCTGCTTTGTCCATTGTTCTTGTCATTGCATGTATCTTTTAGCACCGTGATTCATGTTTGTTAATCTGTAAAGCCCACTGAGACAAACCACGTTGTGATATTGGGCAATATAAATAAGCTTTGATTTAAACCTGAATCAGCCACCTTTAAAACTTCTTACTGAAAGCTTTTCTTCTCGTAAAATGTCTTATCATAATCTGTAATTAGATGTAACGTTTCTGTTTGGTTTTATTTTGAAAGTCTGCCCGGAAAAGGATTAGTTTACGGTGCGGAAGGATCACCTCTGCGTGACTCTCTGGAGCTCCTTCCTCACTTTCCCTCTGAAGGAGCTGGCGTGGTGAACTGAAGCCCGGCCAAAAAAGGTGAGTTTGACCCGGACGCTTCTCCACATGCAGCCGCTGATCGATCCAAGTATCGGTACTTTTATTTATTGTGTAAACATGAGGGCGTGTTGAAGTGTTGGATCTGATCCAGGATCTGACCTAAGAGTCTGCAGCTGGAGGTTAAAGCTGCCCCAAACTCCATTCACTGTTACCCATTTAAATCACCTTTCTGAGGGAGTGCTGGCTTTTACTTGACTGTGAGTTAATTGTTTATATAACATGTACATATCGCCCTGTAGCACTGATATTAACACAGTGGCTGTCAATACTAGACAAGGCTCAGATGTAGTGATTATATTATTGTTTTAAAGTGTTTGGCAAACATAGTGGGTTTCCACTGGTTCCCAACATGAGGTCTGTGCAGAGAGGGAAGAAGTACTCCGATCTGTTACTTAAGTAGAAGTACTCCGATCTTTTACTTAAGTAAAAGTTGAAGTACTCAGGTTTATTACTTAAGTAAAAGTAGAAGTACTCCGATCTGTTACTTAAGTAAAAGTTGAAGTACTCCGATCTGTTACTTAAGTAGAAGTACTCAGGTCTTAAACTTTAGTAAAAGTAGAAGTACTCAGATCTGTTACTTATGTAAAAGTAGAAGTACTCAGGTCTGTTACATAAGTAGAAGTAGAAGTACTCAGATATTGTACTTGAGTAAAAGTAAAAGTATTCGGATCTGTTACTTGTGTAAAAATAGAAGTACTCAGATCTTGTACTAGAGTAAAAGTAGAAGTACCAGAGTGCAGGAATACTCTGTTACAGTAAAAGTCCTGCATTCAAAAATGTTCCTCAGGTAAAAGTAGAAAAGTATTCTCATCAAAATATAGTTAAAGTAGCGACAGTAAAAGTAGTCATTGTGCAGATTGGTCCATTTCAGAATAATATATATGATATGTTTTATAATGATTGATCATGAAAGTGTTCTCAAAGCTGGTAAAGGTGCAGCTAGTTTGAATGACTTTGTATACTGCAGGGTAGCTGGTGGATTTACTCCAGGTGGAACTAAAGTCTGATTTAACACTTGATTAGATTTCACATCATTCATCCACATCTGTGAAGTAACTAAAGGTATTACATACATGTAGTGGAGGAAAAGTACACCATTTACCTCTGAACTGTAGTGGAGTAGAAACTACTAAAGGTAAAACATTGAAAGT
>NW_011342782.1:0-2775 GCF_000735185.1 Notothenia coriiceps | reverse complement strand
AGCGGGAGCAGAAAAGGGAAACCGGAGCTGAACCAGAAAAGCTCTAGCTCGGAGCTAGAAAGGGTAAAGCGCTGGTGTGAAAGCCTCGTCTGAGTCCTGACTCCATCAGAGCTCCAGCTCTCCTCGTGTCTCTCTGAGTCCTGACTCCATCAGAGCTCCAGCTCTCCTCGTGTCTCTCTGAGTCCTGACTCCATCAGAGCTCCAGCTCTCCTCGTGTCTCTCTGAGTCCTGACTCCATCAGAGCTCCAGCTCTCCTCGTGTCTCTCTGAGTCCTGACTCCATCAGAGCTCCAGCTCTCCTCGTGTCTCTCTGAGTCCTGACTCCATCAGAGCTCCAGCTCTCCTCGTGTCTCTCTGAGTCCTGACTCCATCAGAGCTCCAGCTCTCCTCGTGTCTCTGAGTCCTGACTCCATCAAAGCTCCAGCTCTCCTCGTGTCTCTCTGAGTCCTGACTCCATCAGAGCTCCAGCTCTCCTCGTGTCTCTGAGTCCTGACTCCATCAGAGCTGAGTGTCCAGCTCTCCTCGCGTCTCTCTGAGTCCTGACTCCATCAGAGCTCCAGCTCTCCTCGTGTCTCTGAGTCCTGACTCCATCAGAGCTCCAGCTCTCCTCGTCTCTCTCTGAGTCCTGACTCCAATTGCTTCAGAAGTTTCCCTCACAGGTAATTTAAAAAAAAACTATCCTGATCCTGATTATAACCTTAATTAACCAAGATGGGTTAAAACGAAGAAAGGTGCCTTTTCTCTGAAGTTTCTTTGAATATGGAAACTTATAAATATTTCCATTAATTACAAATCTGACCAAAATAACGGGAGAAATATTTGTTTGGGAAATTGAAAACACTTAAATAAGCGGTAAAACATATTGTTACTGTAACTGAGAGTTAAATAAACAGTGAAAGTATTGTCATGTATGAAATTAGACAGAAAACAGACAGTGAAGGGTCGCCAGGGTTCTACGTTTTAATGCTGCTTTAATTCTATTTTGAGATGTTTAAATTCTAGTATTGTTTATTTCTACTCTTTAGTTTCTACTTGTGTGCAAAGCCTTGTTTTTTAAATTACATCTTACCTTATAATCACACGCAGTCAAACAAATACACACACAGTACACACTCAGACAAACACAAACATACACAGTCAAGGACAGTCAAACACACACACAAATAATTACAGATGAAACACAGAAGAAAACACACGGACCACGAAGCTGTTTCTAAAGAACTATATTTACATAATACTCTTGTTTTACAGAGAACCATATTATCAAAAGTATAAAATACTTACAAAAAATCCGCTGCAATAATATATAAAAATAACATCTATCTTCTCCAGATCATTAGGAAAGGCTTACATACAAAAAATATATTTATATTTACACAGTTCAACCCAGAACAAGAGTTCGGCAGGAGATCGGAAACGTGACACCAGCCCCAAGATATCGATAATAACGTTAAAATAAAATACACGACAAACTTCTGTGAAGGAAAACAGTACAGCAGGGAGACGGGAAAGATCGGACCACGGACGAAGAATCGTACGATGAACACGGAGCAGAGGTCCAACTAAACGTATATAATGAGAACTGTAAGGACTCAACTCTACACTGCGGACATATTCAACGTTAAACTCTTCGTCGCAGTCCGATCCGACAGGTTTTAACACTTTAACGTCTGTGAATTATTCAGGAAACAGGACGATATTTTCAATTTTGGAAACATAAATGCTACGTTCAAAACCTTTGTGATGCTAGCACAACAGCGTGTTAGCGCTATCGTAGGAGGGGGGGATATCAAAGAAAAAACACAAGATTCAAATTGTAAATGTACCAATACTCTGCGTTTCTTTCGGTAAATCTATGACTTAATTCTCAGAATTTAAAAAATCTTTTTTTCGCAAATTTATGAAAATATTCACTTTTTTTTTGCGTAAATCTGATTTTCTTTAAATGAACGTTTGCTTTTTTCCTCATATGTTTGGAACAGAAATGTAAGACTTTAATCTCTGAATTGATTTATCTTTGTGGAAATTTCCCCCATCCTCCCGATCTGTAATTATATATTCTAATAGCTTTAATATGCTGTTGTACTAAAGGAACATTTTCATTACAAGAATTCATTTTTCATCATCATGACATACGATTAATAATTCACCGTAACGAGCATTAATGATCAATTAATTCACTCAACGTTTGCTTCTATGGGACGTTCCTCCCTGGATTCAGACTCCCAGGCAGAAACACGTCCTGAACCAAAACCTCGATGAAGAAAAGACCGAGGCAGCGCTTTCAGACTCAATGAACTGATCATTGATCGTCTTATCCAGCCTGCGAAGGATGTGGAGTCTGGAAAGTGTCGTCAGAGCTTTGAAATGTTGGGAGTTTGTTTAATGCTTCATCGGATCATAAAGTCAGCCTTTAAGCGGCGAGGGACACTTCAGTCTCTTAACGAGAGGAAGTCAACTTCAAAATGCGTCTGATGCTCAGCGCCTCAGATCAGACAGTATTTTCTTAGCGAGAGGACGAGAAGAGAGGATGCTTGTTGAGGTTGATCTGAGTCGGATGGAACTTGTCTTCTGAGTTCATGACCTAAAAACTGGGATGTTTTGTTTAGCGTCAGAGTCATTTGAAAATGTTATAAATCCTTCAAAATAAGATTTAAAAAAGTTCTGCAGAATTTGTGTTTTTCTGTGTGTGTGTGTTTTTCTGTGTGTGTGTGTTTTTCTGTGTGTGTGTGTTTTTCTGTGTGTGTGTGTTTGTTTCTGACACACACACGTTTTC
>NW_011342781.1:0-2200 GCF_000735185.1 Notothenia coriiceps | reverse complement strand
CTCAATCGCGAGTATGCTTGCTTGGTAGCACATGTCTTCCGAGTCACTTGCTCCAGAAGCTAGGCAAGAATCCTTCCTGGCATTCGGAAAACGAAGAGTGGAACAGGCTAGCAAGTGTGCAGGTGTGCGTCATATGAGAAGCCCCGCCTTACATTTTCCGCCACAGATTTGGGGAAATTGGTTCGTGCGCAAAGCATTGTGGGGATTTGAAGGACGCAAAGTCTACCAATGTGCAGCCTCGACATTACCCCCAAACCAAGGACGCGGCCTCGGTGGAATTCCAAGTATGCTGGACATTGGAACAGTCTTGATGCGCCACTTGATGATGTAGCATCCTTGAAATATTGGCTTGGAAGCCAGTATCCTCGTGATTGAGAAACGGCCAGTAGCTGCCGGGTCCAGCATGAGCTCAGACCCCTCCTTTTTTTTTTATTATCAATTTAAAAAATCTAAAATCAGCACTTTTGAAACAGGAAGTGAAATAGAGGGATATGAGGCATGGCTACAATGGGTGATCTGTTTGGTATTTTGAGCGAAACACTTCATAGACATGTTTTTTATATATTTCTATATATCTGAGACCTATGCTATTGCCTAAAAATAGCATGATAGGTGACCTTTAATTAATTAAGACTTGATCTCTATATGGCTACTGTTCCCTTATTGCAAAGGTCTACTGCTCCCTGTAAGTGCAAGTATATTTAATTGAAACTGGTGAAATGTTCTCAACTGTCTTCTAAATAAAGAATTGTAAAAGAAAAAAGAAAGTTTGATTTGATTTGTAAGCTGTTTAGTTTTGTTTTCCCCCTTCCCCTTAATAACACCAGTTATCCTCTCTTATATAGAGATGATGATCCGGTATCTCCACTTTATAACCGCACCATCAGCCTTTTTGTTGTTTTTATAATACACACTCTTCCTGTCCATAGCATACGGGTGTGGGCGCAGATATTCAACGCCCGGGAGGCGGAGAGACAATAGCATCGGATATTGTTTCCTGTTATCAGCTTATTTTGCCTCTCTTAAACTCTCTCAGGTGCCTGGCAACCTCCTCTCATGTCTTCATAGAAACCAACAGGAAGTGCACATTAAAGGTACGCCCTTAACCCCCTCAGTATTGCTGCACTTCAGTGCTGGTTGCCAAAGGAAACCTGCACTCTTCTTGTCATCTGAGGAGGAAAAAAACTAAATGAGACCCGAAGCACCACTTGGGAGTTGAAAGACGAGAGAAATGGATGCATCTCTTTGATCATGTATATCACAAGTACATTAAAAAAGCTGCTTGTGATATACGGTATCTATAACATGGTGACCGCATGAGCCTCAGATCAAGTTTTTGTCAAACGTAAGGTAAGATTTTCAAAAGCTTTTTCGTCCCCTTTAGAAGAAATGGGTCATTTTAGAGGTAACGGGTGAAATAGCAGCCTGAAAACACACAATATATATTCATATAGATGTATAATAATAATAATAATAATAAATTGTATTTAAGGACGTCTTTCATGACACCCAAGGACACCGTACAATTTAGTAAATACTCTAAGACAGTGGTTCTCAACTGGTCAGGCCTCGGGACCCACTTTTTACTTGGTCAACACATCGCGACCCAACATTTTGAAGCACTCAAATCTATTCAACAAAAAAACGTGCTGTAATATATACGCTTTGGAGCATACAATATTAATTAAAGTGAAGTACAGTGCATATATCCCTTATGTCCCTTCACAGAACTAAAGTATGCTTTTAAAAAAGGTTTAATGAGATGATGGAATCAAAGAAACTATAAAAAGGCCCACATGCTGAAAACACAACCCCAGCAGGGGGGTCTGGGGGGATTCTCCCCCAGGATATTTTTAGAAATACTAACAAACTATGCATTCTGGTACACTCTGAGAAGAAAATAAATAAATCTATTACTACCCGACATATTAATAATATTTTATGCCATTGTTTGTTTTTCACTTAGTTCTGACCTCTTGCTGCGAGAAGAGTAAAGAGGAGAGAGTCTGTGTGACTTACTTTAAATTGTGGGTAAGGGTAGATAGCCCCCATTGTTCTGTGACCTGTCAATCATCAAACCGGGGGTCATATTTCATTATGTGTTCATTTTTATCTGAAGTTCTCCGTGGGGACTTCCGGTGTCATTCTTGATTCTGATTGGCCAGAAGAATCGAAAAAACATCAGCAAAGATATTTTATT
>NW_011342780.1:2386-6873 GCF_000735185.1 Notothenia coriiceps | reverse complement strand
GAACTACAGCACGGTCACATGACTTCACTTCACCACCGCTAAGCTAAAGGTGGCTAATGTTGGGCTATAAAGGAACTACAGCACGGTCACATGACTTCACGTCACCACCGCTAAGCTAAAGGTGGCTAATGTTGGGCTATAAAGGAACTACAGCACGGTCACATGACTTCACGTCACCACCGCTAAGCTAAAGGTGGCTAATGTTGGGCCTGATGACGTATTTTATGTAGTAAAACCACATGTTAAAATCTCTTCAGCTTGTCTTAACCAGACATCTTATTTCAGGCTAACAACCAAAAACACATCCAGAAAACCATTGACTTCCAGACCAGGGGACAGGAAGTGCTGATCGAATCAGTACTCATGACTTTACCACAGTCATGATCGTTCACCACTAAAAAAAATACGGACACACAATTTGTGCAACGATGCATGCAATCATATACCTGCTGGTACACACACAATCACTCTCACACACACACACACACACACACACACACACACACACACACACACACACACACACACACACACACACACACAAACACATCAATCAATGTTCTCTTTGTATAACAGCTAGTAATCTCAGCATCACATGATAGCACGATCATCATCTTAAAACCGAGCTCTCAACACCACTTTCATTATGATGTAACCACCACTGTAAGCTCCCAGGAGTTATACAGCCTGTGGTGGCCATATTGGATGCCTCCAACCCTAGGGACAGTGTTAGCTAAGAAAAGTGTTCCAAAACCTTATACCAGAGTTACATTACTCCTTTAGGATTATGTGTTAAGAAGTCCAAGTAGACAAACCATTAACAAAGTGTATGGAAGTAACAGTAGACTCTAGTAGCTGCAGCTTGGATTACATCTTATGTCATCAAACCTAAACATTGAATTTAAAGACATTCGGACGCAGCAGAGAATGGCAGTGATAACTATCTCACAATCTGCCAATTTGTCAGCAGAATGTATTGAATTTTTAGATCCGAATCATGCCGCAGATACTCAAAATACAACATTTTCCTGACCCTAACCAAGTACTTGTGTTGCCTAATCAGATTCTGCACAGTAGGGGGCAGATGTCAGTCTCGTGTACCTGAACATACGTAAGAAAACACACGAGTTAGCTAAAAGCTACATCCTGACGTTACCTCTGGCCCAAATTCAGGAATATGATTGGACATTTCTAATTGGTGAACACTTACAATGTATTAAAGAAGTAATGGTTGGGCATGTATGAAGCTTGCAGTGGATTTTAATTATTATAGGTAAGATGAACCTTTCCCAAATGCATTTTGATGCCCAGTTTGAAACATTAAATAGATCTCCCCAACAACCAAAAGCAAATTCAAAAGACTTTGAGACAAGCAAACCAGAAGTGCAAAATTCTGACTCATTTCCAGGTTTTCTGACTAATTCCTGAACCACTCTGAAACCCTGAAGCCCCTGCAGAGAAAGCAACATCCCCTCCTTCTGTTGAGATCAGGACGATACCATTAAATCACCTCCTCCCATGAATATAGGTAAGGGAATCGCCCCCTCTCCCATCAGAGTCCCTGTGGGGGGGTTAGCCTGAGGATATTAAGACATCATCTTTTCCACGAGTCCTCTGCTGAGGTGTGAAACAGAATAAGAGAAAGGCATGGTCCCCCCCTGAGGCTAATGGAGCATGAAGTGGACCTGAGCTATAAATGCTGATGCAATCAAAGGATGCCAATAACCTGTGAAATGCAAACTGTTCCTGTGGATGGGAATGGAGAATGGTCTCTGGATATTTCTCCACACAGAGGGGCTGCATCCGGTTTTGTTTTAGCGTCACCCGTGGATGTTGGACAACACGTTCTGAATGATGCAACTCCTCCTCGCTGTGTGAAATACTGGCCTGTAACTCAACTCCAGTAACTCTGAAGATGATTGATGCTCCCCGCCTTACTGATAACAAAACAGACATTAACAGATAAGATCTTATCCGACAGACACAATGCTGTCCACTCATATTAAAGGGTAGCTTCTCACACTTACACTTCACTATCCCTTAGGCCATGTAGTCCAACATATAATAAGCAAACTACTAAACTAATAAGGACATTAGAGACAATTTTTGCCAATGATATCCAACACGGTCTCAATTTGGATACTTAATACACTGCATGTCTCACACGAATGAAGCAGTGTGTGAACCTCGACCATGTAAGGTTGTCTCAAATGGCACAGGGCGGCTGTTCACTGTTAGTTAGAGAGCTTAAAATGTTGTGATACGAAATCATTACAAACTGCTCAATCAACCCAAATCTTAACGGTGTTTAACAATGTTCAAAATAACGGTGGCTTCTCCTCAACACCAGTGTAGTGTACGTTACATATCACCACACTGTATAACTTTATTCGTTTAGTTCTGTGTTCACTAGAGCAATCACTGCTGGTTGCATTACTTGCATGACGTAGCCAAGATGGTGGTCGTTGAGTGTGATGTTATGCTCATTTTGAGGTTGATATTTGTATTTTGTGCCTCTCAGTAAGGCCCCTTTAAGTATAACATGACTTGACTTTGACAGAAAATCAACTTTTGTTTTTGCTGAACCTACTGTACCAAGAAATGTTCTGGGGATAGGAGGGAAAATAATACGCTTATTATACGGTTACATATAACGTTGTCCATAAACTACATGTCCCACAATGCATCTCATTTTGTGACATGCGCGCCGAAGAGACTTGCAATTATTTGCCCTAGACTTCTGCTTTCAGACGTAGTTATTTATGAATTATTAACCTATCCGATAATAATCCAATGCAGAGGCAATAATTTAATATAATAGATTATTTTATATATTTATATAATCTTAAAGTTACAAGCGGCCCTTTGAGTGCAACCTTAATGAACATTTGGCCCGAGATGAAATTGAGTTTGACACCCCTGATGTAAAGAACTTTATGACGTTGTTTTGAAAAGTGCTGTATAAATAAATAAAGTTATGAGTAAAGTTATATCAGCAGACTGTGAAAGTCAGGTGCGTAACTCACATTCTTTGGACATCCCCACTCCGAAGCACTTCTGCAGGCGGCAGTACTGACAGCGGTTCCTCGTCACCTTGTTGATGATACAGTTTTTGTCCCGGTGACACGTGTACACCATGTTCTTCTGGATGCTTCGCCGGAAAAACCCCTGAGGAAACAGACAGAAAGAAGAGAAGAGGGGGTTATTCATGAAAAGGAGACGTTAACCTAATTTCCCTTCTAATCTGCAGCCTCCTGTTTTTCTAAAACACTCACAAATGAAATCCCCCAGCCGCTGGATATCCTAATGTCACGAGTCTGTTCAACAATGTGCTGGATGTTTTGTCTTTGCCATTAAGGAGAGACGAGAGAGTCCCTGCTGGGCGCTTCAAATGCTGCATTCATGCTCGGAAACAGAGAACCTCGGGGTATCAAACAGAGGGAGGATGAGGCTTTATGGAAAAATATGGGAGGATTTTGAGCGGCACGTCTGAAGGTGACTTTGAGCTCCAGTTGAAGACCAAAGACACTTCGCTTTCAAAGGAACGCTTTCATTGTAATTCAGCAGAACAGCGGTTAATAGCTCTTAATTAGGCTCATTCAATGGGTAAAAGAGATATGAGGAATTAAACTGGACTTGTCACATACACATTGGAGCCTGAGGCATGCTGGGATTTTTGGAAATGTTATGACAAAGCCTTTAAAAATAGATACTAATACAAATACAATCAAACTAAGTTATGATATGAACCCATGAAGCAGGGATGGTCAACAGACACTAGCTCACAATGGTATTAATTAAGTGGCCAAAGTCCAATTAAGAAAGGCTCTAGTTGGACATTTGTCAGGTGATATGCACGCCTAATAATCACGCTTTTCATTTTCAATTCTTTGCCTCCACCAAGGACGTTATGTTAAGCAAAAGTTGGTTTGTTTGTCAGAAGGATTATGGGAGAAATGAAAAGCCCTATGCATCAATGGCAAAGATTAGGGTTAGGGTTACGTTTGATATAAAGTATTACGCAATATGTGAGCTGCTATAACTTAAGAAGCATATTTTGTGCTTGTTCTGAAACACACAATACATCAAGCCAGCATTGTTTGCATTAAAAACAAATGCTTTCTTAGGAGCAGAATTCAACTCTCTATTTCATTTGTGACTTTTTGTTTTTTAGATTTATCAATATTTAGTTTTTCGAGGCCAGGAAATAGATAAATAAGGACGTCACGCATCCGTTAGCTGACAAAATATGAATATTATTCCAGTGTTGGTGCACAGAAACAGAATCTCTGTAAAGTGACGGAGAGCAGAGGAGCGAGAGTCGTCACTGATCTCTTCTTCTTCTTTTTCCTCTTGATATTAATATTCCGATGCTCTGGGGTCTTTTGCAATGACCGTCCATCATGCAGGCCCTTGTGCACATGTTTGCAGGCGTTTGTGCCTGAGGAGCCTCGTTCAGTATAAGTGTGTGTGTGTGTGTGTGTGTG
>NW_011342780.1:0-2377 GCF_000735185.1 Notothenia coriiceps | reverse complement strand
GGGGGGGGGGTTAAAACTCCATTTGCCATCGTGCCTGTGACAAATGGGACCTTGCCTTTTCATTAGAGAGGCAGGATGCATGATGGGTAACAGATTAGATCACAGGACTGAAACGGCTGAGTTTCAAGCATCCGTCAACCTCCAGATCCCCCCAGCACGGATACTAACAGCCAATCAGGTGTCAGCTTCAGTCCCGAGGTCACCTCCCCTCCGTCCGTATTATTCACTCTCCTAATAGAGGCCTTTATCCTGGCTGATGTAAGCTGTGTGTGTTCAGAGATACACCTGAGGGTCTAATAATGGATGACCGTATGAGTGTGTTCAGGTTCGGTGAAGAACCCAAGGCTGCTCCGGTACTTATGTCATCCAAAACTGAGAGCATGCAGGTCACTTAGCCTTCAAAATCTCTGTGTGTGTGTGTGTGTGTGTCGTGCTCTCGCTGCAGAACATTTGCATTTCGTGAGCTTCAGCCCTTTGCAGCAGGTTTGTTGACGGTTCAAGGCCTGCAGAGCTGCCGTCATTTTAAAACTTCCCTCATGCACATCATTGATACTGAACATTACAAATATATGAAGAGATGGGGGAAGGAAACTTTCTTAAGAAGTTATCGAGTGTTTACTTTCACAAAACTTGTGTTTCAGGAGTTATTTAGCTTCTCTTTGCCATAAGATGTTTTATGTAATCAGATCCAGCTGGAACAAGGTCTTCAGGCCGTCTTTAAAACTGTTTTGATTAGACCTACTTTATACTGAACAATCTTTGAGGAATCTTCTAGTGAGGAGGTCTCCCCAGAGTCTCCTTGCAAAACTGTTGTCCCTGTTACTCTGGATAACGCAGACGTACTTACTAAGATATTTCTTTAAGATTTTGAATAAAAACAGTTTTAAAGGTGGCCGATATAAGCTTTTTAAAAATGGAGAGTGTCTTTTTTACCTTCCATTTTATGTTATTGCAGGAACATAACTCAAACTCTCTAAACCTTGCACGAGCAAATCCTTAACTATCACAAATTCCTTCAAACGTGGGTAAATAAACTTTAATAGAGTTAAAATGCATCAAATGACTTCCGAGTACAAAGCAACTCTGAACTTCCCATAGAGGATCTCTTGTGGCTTTGAAGCACTTCTTTGGGTAAATAAATGAGAGGATCAGAGGTTTCCGCTAAATGAATCACTCAAACACAAGGATGCTAAATGAATCTTTCTCTCAAAGCATCTATCTGCTTACAGCGCGACTTCAAGGTCATCCTTTCAGTTTGAATCAAAAGCTCCTGAATGGATTATAAGTTAGGTCTGAACCTCTGTTGATCATGGTTTGAATCCAACTTGATAAGAAACATTTCTTTACAAACCAGAGAGAAAAGATGCTTATACAAAATCCAATTGAAAGGCACCCATATAAAACATTTTTCATATCAAGCTAACAGCTAAACTGAGTCCAGATTACCCTCTATTCATATTTGGAATATAAAGTTTAGGTTAAAGACTTGACCTTATTCTATATAACTTCTGAGTAAAACCTTTATGAAAAAAGTCTTAGGGTCAGTGTTTTTGGGTGGAAAAGTCTGATTTGTCAGCTTACAAATCCGCCTCTTCCACTTGTACATTAAGACTTTTCATATTTTAGGGTTAAGGGTTATAAGATCCTAATATAACTCCTGAACGATGAATGCTAGAGTGGTGCACTTTGGGGTGTGTAATGGTCTCCTTTCATCTCTCATGTGTACCAGGTTCGGACCCTCTAGCCTCTTCCTTTGAAGATTGACATCCATTCTAACTGATCCTCAACACCGGAGTCCCTCAAGGCTGCGTGCTCAGCCCTCTCCTGTACTCCCTGTTCATACACGGCTGCGTGGCCACACACAGCTCCAACACCATCGTGAAGTTTACTGACGACACGACCGTCATCGGCCAGGTCACCAACGGCGATGAGACGGCGTACAGAGAGGAGGTCGAAAACCTGACATCTTGGTGCCAGGAGAACAACCTCCATCTCAACGTCAGCAAAACCAAGGTGCTGATTGTGGATTACAGGAAACAGCAGAGAGAGGGACACGCCCCCATCGCCATCAATGGGACTACGGTGGAGAGAGTCAGCAGCTTCAGGTTCTTCGGTGTCCACATCACTGAGGACCTGACATGTACTCATCACACCACCACCATCACCAAAACAGCTCGACAGCGGACTCTTCTTCCTCCGCAGGCTGAGGAGGTTCAACATGGACTCCAGGATACTCTGCAACTTCTACAGGTGCTCCATAGAGAGGATCCTGACCTTCTACAGGTGCACCATAGAGAGCATCCTGACCTTCTACAGGTGCTCCATAGAGAGTATCCTGACCTTCTACAGGTGCTCCATAGAGAGCATCCTGACCTTC